>NC_057807.1:144011981-144031893 GCF_018294505.1 Triticum aestivum
ACCCCTCCCGATCAACAGGACCCCCATCTTGACCGTAGGAGGTCCGTTTCCTCCGTTTTGTGGTACGCCACACCCCTCCCGATCAACAGGACCCCCGTTTCAACCGTAGGAGGTCCGTTTCCTTCGTTTTGCGGTACGCTACACCCCTCCCGATCAACAGGACCCCGTTTCGAATGTGGCCGGTCGAACACAAGGCCGTTTCCTCCGTTCTGTGGTATGCCAGGCCTCGTTTCCATCGCCTGTTCCGTCCAAGCCCTCCCGATGAACACGGCCACGCATTCCGTTCTGACCCAGCCGGTTAGCTCCCCATGAACACGACGACGATGCTGTTTCTCTGTTCCGACCCAGCCATGTACATATGCGCGAGTAGGCGTTCGAGACCCTCCCCGTATGTACGTACGTGGCCATATTTTCTTTCTTGCACCCTCGCCGCTGTACGTACGTGTACATGCTACGTGCGCGCCTGTACTACGACACGTGCGTGCCTCTACATCGACCAGTATGTACGTACACGTTCGCGACCAGAATGACAACGCTACATATGCTTCGACCAGGTGGGTCCCGACTGTCAGGCACTTCCTTGCCTGCGAAGATGTAGCTGGTGGGTCCCAGCAGTCAGGGGGGGAAAATCGTTTTGTTTTTTGCCCGGACGCACTTCCTTGCGTGCGAAGATGTAGCTGGTGGGTCCCAGCAGTCAGGGGGGCGAATTGTTTTTTTGCCCGGACGCACTTCCTTGCGTGCGAAGATGTAGCTGGTGGGTCCTAGCAGTCAGGGGGGCGAATCGTTTTTTTTTGCCCGGACGCACTTCCTTGCATGCGAAGGTGTAGCTGATGGGTACCAGCTGTCAGGGGGGAAACATTTTTTTCACGAAATATGGTGGCCCATCCGATGGGTCCCCGTTGTCAGGTGGAGGAATAATTATTTTGCGCGTAATGAGGACGTACTTCCTTGCTGCGGCCGTTGACCCAACTGTCAGCCTCTCCACGTACAGTCCACGTCCGATGGAAGCCGTTCCTTGACCACGTTGACCACGCCGCACCGAGAGCACCAGGGCGGTGGACGACAGCAAGGCCTAGGAAGGGGATGACGCAGAGCCGGGGAAGACGCGGCAGTGGATGCCCACGCGTAGAGGAGTACGAGGGTTCACTGGTTCGCTGCGGTGTGAGGCTGCCATCGCCACAGAATAACAGGGGGTGTGGATGAGTAGAGGGATGGCCTGGCCAGCGGTGGGAGTAGTAGGGGCGGTGAGGCCTCCGCCACATCGCAGCCGACCACGGGAGGCAGGAGCACGAGGCACGACCGGCGCTGGTTTGGGCGGCTGGAGCAAGAAGACCAGAGGTTGAAGAAGCACTACGGCCGTTGGATGGACATCGTATGGTCACTGGAGCTAGAATTGTGCATATTGACTAAGTTGACAAAGCCCTCTGTCCCCGTCAACTTAGTAGGCCCACAAGTCAGCCTGCCACTATACTGGGTCCCAGCTAACAGGGGGAGTATTCATTTTTTGTGCGTAATAAGGAGGCACTTCCTTGCGTGCGAAGATATAGCTAGTGGGTCCGAGCTGTCAGAGCCGGCCGCGGGGAGGAGGGAGCAGGCAGTCCCGCCGGCGCTTGTTTGAGCGGCTGGAGCAGGAAGAGCAGAGATTGAAGAAGCACGACGGCCGTTGGATGGCCATCCAACAGTCACTGCTTGTGCGTCAACCTTTTTTTTAGGAAAGCCTCAAATCTGTGGAAAACAGCATACAACCCATCTGCCATTATTTTTAATAATTTACAGCCCATTTGCTAATTCTTAAGGTTTTTTTGGAACCCATATCTTTTTGTTAGCATTACAACCCATATTGTGGCCACGGTTAAAAAATTATACGAAATTTTGCATATTTCGGTGCGGTCCGAACTGTTTTTAATCCCGAAATTTCGACTCACATTCAAACTGATTTTAAAAATAAATGTATATCAATATAAAATCCAACAAATTCTTCAGGCATAAAAATTAATGTAATTTAAAATCTCGAAATGAGAAAAAAGATATTTGAAACTAATTGCCGGTTTGATGTGTTTTAAAAATGTACAACCCATTTCTCATTACTGATGGGCCATTTTCTCGGCCAGCCGAATGAAAGCTCTCCTCGTCTTGAAAGATTTGCAACCCAACAAGCCCGACAAAGCGACTTACTTGGCAAATCACAAAAAAACTAGGCTGTGGCCATGGACCCAGCTGCCAGCCTCTCCACGTACAGTACTCTTCCGATGGAAGTCGTTCCTAGACCACGTTGACCATGCCACGCGGAGAGCACCACGGCGGTGGACAACGGCGAGGCCTAGGAAGGGGATGACGCAGAGCCGGGGAAGACGCGACAGTGGAAGCCCGCACGGAGAGGAGTACGAGGGTTCACTGGTTCGGCTGCGGTGTGAGGCTACCGTCACCGCAGGGCCTGGCCAATGACGGGAATAGTAGGGGGCAGTGAGGCCTCTGCGGCAGCACAGCCGGCCACGGGAGGCAGGAGCATGCGGCACGACCGGCGCTGCTTTGGGCGGCTGGAGCAAGAAGACCAGAGGTTGAAGAAGCACTACGGCCGTTGGATGGACATCGTACGGTCACTGGAGCTATTATCGTTCATATTGACTAAGTTGACAAAGCCCTTTGTCCCCGTCAACTTAGTAGGCCCACAAGACAGCCTCCCACCAAGGTGGGTCCCAGCTAGCCAGGGGAGTATTCATTTTTTGTGCGTAATAAGGAGGCACTTCCGGTGGGTCCGAGCTGACAGCGGGGGGAACGTTTTTTTCGCGAAATACGGTGGCCCGTCCGGTGGGTCCCAACAGTCAGGGGGAAATGATTTTTTCGCAAAATACTGGTGGCCCGTCCGGTGGGTCCCCACTGTCAGGTGGAGGAATAATTATTTTCCGCGTAATAAGGAGGCACTTCCTTGCGGCTGCCGTGGACCCAGTTGTCAGCCTCTCCACGTACAGTACTCTTCCGATGGAAGTCGGTCGTTGACCACATTGACCACGCCACGCCGAGAGCACCACAGTGGTGGACGACGACAAGGCCTAGGAAGGGGACAACGCGGAGCCGGGCCACGGGAGGCAGGAGCATGCGGTAGCACAGCCGTCCACGCGAGGCAGGAGCAGGCGGCACGACCGGCGCTGCTTTGGGCGGCTGGAGCAAGAAGACCAGAGGTTGAAGAAGCACTATGGCCATTGGATGGACATCATACGGTCACTAGAGTATTGACTAAGTTGACAAAGCCCTCCGTCCCCGTCAACTTAGTAGGCCCACAAGTCAGCCCAACAATATGGTGGGTCCCAGCTAGCAGGGGGTGTTCATTTTTTTGGGCGTAATAAGGAGGCACTTCCTTGCGTGCGAAGATATAGCTGGTGGGTCCGACCTGTCAGCGAGGGGAACGTTTTTTTCATGAAATACAGAGGCCCTTCCTGTGGGACCTAGCTATCAGGTGGAGGAATCATTATTTTGCGCGTAATGAGGAGGCATTTCCTTGCGTGCGGCCGTGGACCCAGCTGTCAGCCTCTTCACATATAGTCCACTTCCGATGGATGTCGTTCATTGACCATGTTGACCAGGCCGCGCCGAGAGCACCAGGGCGGTGGACGACGGCGAGGCCTAGGAAGGGAACGACACAGAGCCAAGGAATACTCGACAGTTGTTTCCCACACGGAGGAGTACGAGGGTTTACTGGTTCGTCTACCGTCGCCGGAGAATAACAACATGTGTGGGTGAGTAGAGGGATGGCTAGGCCAACGATGGGAGTACGATGGGGCCGTGAGGCCTGCGCGGCAGCATAGCCGGCCGCGGGAGGAGGGAGCTGGCAGTCCTGCCGGCGCTTGTTTGAGCGGCTGGAGCATGAAGAGCAGAGATTGAAGAAGCACGACAGCTGTTGGATGGACATCCAATAGTCACTGCTCTCGTGTGTTGACTAAGTTGACAGGGCGTTGCGTGTGCGTCAACCTTTTTTTATGAAAGCATACGCGTCAACCTGTAGTAGGCGCACAAGTCAGCCTCAAATCTATGGAAAATAGCATATAACCCATCTGCCATTATTTCTATTAATGTACAACCCATTTGCTAATTCTTAAGATTTTTTTTGGAGCACATCTTCTTTTTGTTAGCATTACACCCCATATTGTGGCCACGGTTAAAAAGTATACGGAATTTTGCATATTTCGGTGCGGTCAACTGTTTTTAATCCAGAAATACCGATTCACATTCAAACTATTTTGAAAAATAATTTATATAAATATAAATCCAAATAATTGTCCACGCATAAAAATCAATGGAATTTAAGATCTTGTAATGAAAAAAATTGAAACCAATTCCTGGTTTGATGTGTTTTAAAAATGTACAAGCCATTTCTGGGCAAACCGAATGAAACTCTCCTCCTCTTGAAAGATTTGCCACCCAGCAGGGCCGATAAAGCAAGTAGGCCTTGTTTGGGTATTTCTTTAAAAAAAGAACTGGGCTAGCCATTTTCAGCAAGAAAAAAACACAACTGGGCTCATGATGTGGTAAACGTAAATAAAACCCTGGGTAGACGGGCCACAGCCCCCGCACAGCCCCGTTGTTACCCTGATCCGTTGCTAAAACTAGTATAAATAACAACTGCTTGTTCCTCAAAAAAAACTACGCGACTTGCTGTGTCCCTGGTGTCAGCCGCTCGTAGTGTAATTCTCTCGTTTATTGACTACGTTGACAATGGCGTGAGCCCCAGATGTCCAACCATTAGGAGGAACCATATTTTTGGGCTTGTACTATAGAGGCACTTGCTTGCGTACTGCCATGACGCTGGTGGGTCCCTACTGTCATCCTCTCCACATACAGTCATCTCCTTGTTCCTCTCGGTTGTTGACGACGTTGACAATGCAAGAGGGCGGCGCACCTCGGATGGCGAGCGAACCAAGGCCACAAGGCGGAGGAGGCGAGGCCTCGGACGGAACGAACAGGAGCCATTGAAGATGCGCCGGTCCAGTCACAGGCGGAGGGGAGTACGAGGGTTGACTGGTTCAGGCACGGGTGCGTGTTGGGGCTGACGTCACCGGAGAATAACAGGACGTGTGGGGGAATAGAGGGAGGGACTGGCCAACGTTGGAGGGTACGTATGGTATGGCGGCAGAGGCGCAACCAGCCATGGGAGGCGGGAGCAGGCGGAGCCGACGGGGTGGTTTGGTTTGGGCGGCTGGAGGAAGAAGAAGACAAGAGATAGAAGATACACGACAGATGTTGGATGTTAATCCAACGGCTAGTAGGCAGAATCGTTTGTTGACTGGCTAGTAAGTCGACACCACCTTGGATAGGCTATTTCCTCGCGGGTCCCAAATGTCAGAATCGAAATCTGTCATGGTCATGCAGCCTTTCCTATGAAAATTTACAGCCCATTTGATGTGCTAGTTCGAAATAAGTTTGTGGGTGCTGGTTGGGGCTAATCACTTGGCTTCTGTAATGCACAGTGAGCTCAAGCAGCCGGCGAGAGTGATGTTATTTCCCTTGGTTGTGATTTGTTACAATATTTCACTCTAAATTAAACGAATGGCAAGCCATTTGCCTTGTTTCAAAGAAAATATGACAGTCACAGACGAGTTGAAAAGGACAGGAACATCTAACTCCAGCTTACAAACTGTACAAAAGCACGAGGGTTAATTATTCATCAGGTTTACAAAAAAACCCAGATTGAAAAGGGCAACAACATCTAACTCCAGCACTGTTTTCGGCAGTCACAGTCAAATGGATCGGTCAGGTCCATAGAATGAACATCCTGGGTCGTAAAATTTACTGGATTATGACCACAATATGTTGTAAATAGAAGCCCGACACGTTCAGAAGCTCTTTTGCCCACCTGAAACTCCTTTTTTTGCTCTTCAACATACCCATCCGTCAAAACCATGCTGCTGATAAACTTAAGCCTGATGGACAATAGTAACCTCGCATTCAGCAGGAAGAATGTGACAAATCTTGTGTTTGCACGGTTGGCTACATATCGTTCTAGCGTTATTGTCTTCAATCGAATCTCATGAGAAGTGAGAAAATCCCGATGCTTACGAATCCACCAATTGGTTATAACTTTCTTACCCCGTCCTGTTGCCTAAATAGACATGAATATTGAAAACAGTTAAGGTCTAAAAGAAGAGTGTCGAAAGAGCAATAGCTGAACGGTTAATTCTAGTACACTATATGTGGGCTTCCAATGTGCGTGAAATTATCACCTCTATATACAACTTCTCCAGACATGGAAAGCACTGCAGCAAGCCAATAATCTTGTTCAGATCAAAACTATTCATTTGGATATATACGATCTTGACAGAATCCAGCACCATTGATAGGCCATCCATGGAGAAACTCTTCATTGAGCATAGAACATAATATTAGTACAAAATGTGTACTCCAAGATGATATATAAATTATGTGCAGAAATTTAAAATGCAGCTTATGGTTACAAGTGTAGATGATAATATAAAGTACCTGAAGAACTGTGGAGGCAAACACCATATTGAAATGAGCATAGATATCATGTATTACACCCAAGGTCTCCAGTTTAGGCGCAGAGAGGGCGGTTATTTGCAACGGTGAATAACTAGAATCAAGGATCAACCTTTGAAGTGAAGGGGCATCTTGGATGATGAGCTGCCTTCCGTCAAAAGAAATTCCAATTCTTACAAGGTTAGGCGACTTTATTTGGAGATAACCGATTCTAACTGTGAAAACAAGCACCAAGCACTCCAGCGCAGGGCAACTGGAGTGGATGATGCTGTGCAATGAGGCCTTCGATATACGAACCCGCACAAGTGAAAGTTTCTTGAGAAATGGGAGTCGAAGGTTTAGTACCAGATTGTCTAGTAGGTAGCACAACGCAAAGGTGGCGATGTGGAGAGAGGGGAAAACCGCGAGATGGACATCGGTGCTGAGGGCACAAGTTCATGGCGTTCGGTATGTGGTATGTGATTTCCAGGGGAATAGTAGAACTCAAGCAGCTGTAGTTCTGTGAATTCAGGGGATTTCAGCCAGGCGTCCACCGTGCATGGCATGGTATGCTTGCTCAGGTAGCATGACGGGATGCAGAGGCTTTGAATGGAGCCCTGGTGGGAGGAGATGATGGCTCTGGGGATTTCAAAATCACCGAAGAGAGATAGCTGATGACAGTCGAGATTAAGGGGCACGGCGCGCCATAGAGGGCGCCACCGAATTGAGAGGACTTGGGTGCGGCAACAATCCTTGGTGGGGAGAAGCGAGATGATCTCCCCAAGGATGGCGTCCGGGAGATCGCTGATGCGGTCCACCCGAGATTCTACAGGTTCCTAGGATCCGGTGGGGGCAGGGTCGCCGCTTCTCCCCGCGCTGCCGGGTGCGGGATCTACAACAGGCGTCGCTGCTGGTGGGAGCCTCATCTTCTTGGCGCTGGGGTCAGCCGACTCCATTTTCCTCGAGGGCGTCGCGTCGCGCTCACGGATTTGAGCAGAGTAATGAATGACGAGCCTAGTTGTAGTGCGAGCGAAGAAGAAGGGGAGCTGGGGGTTTTCTGTAGGAGTGAGGAAGAAGGGGAGCTGGGGTTCTCTGTAGGAGTGAGGTGAGAAATTTGGGGGTACGAGTGGAGCGAGCTGACGTGAGGTGGGTGGGAGCAAGGAGGAAGAAGAGCACCCAGGTTTTTTTTGGGGGGGAGGTGTGCTGGGTGTGGGTAGCGCCTTTTGAATTGATTTTACTATTTACAAGTGTGGATTGGTTGTTTTGTCTTGGGCCCAGAGAAACAATTACTACTAGTACAGTGGAGACACTCTACAGCTACCCAGAAAAACAATTACTACTAGTATAATGGAGACACTCTACCGCTCCTGGCTCCTCCTAGGTCATTGAAACGTCTCCCTCTACTGAATGGCATTATACTTTTGTTCACCGACATGCGGGCCATGCAGCGCGTGGGCCCAAATGCCATCCACCAAATTAGAAGGCAGTATGCAGGCGGAGAGTCACCCCGGTCGTAGAGCGGCAGTAACGAGCCGTCGTATCACAAAACCCCACCTCCCCGCAGTCTAAGTTTGACGGACGAAACAACCATCATTTCACTCTTTGCTGAATCCCCTTCTCCCTCACCGTCTTCAAGAAAGGCAACACTCGCATCTGCCACTGTTCTTCTCTCCCAACGAAGGGAAGGTAAGCGGATCCATGATGTTGGTATATTTTCGTTCAGAGAAAAAAAAGAACTTTTGCAAAGCAGTAACCGATCCTCACTCTTTTTTGTTTCATTGTCATTGCAATTGTGTTTTCCTTTCAGTGGTCTCCTAGTATTCGTCAGTTTCATGATGGACCAGGGAGAACTAGGCAAAGATCTACCGATATTGGAGCAGACACGGGAGGCTAATCCCCACGAGACAGAGAGCTCCAAGATGATGGAGGCAACCACCGAGCCGACCCCAGATACGCTCACGACCACTACTGAGATGGTCAACGCCCCGTTTGAGGTTACAGCCCCCGTGGGACTGCAGGAGCAGTTTTTCCCCTTCGAGGATGTGTCCCCCCCCCGCTGAGCTGCCCAAGGTGATTTCCTTCTTTGCCGATCTCGATTGTGGTTTTTCATCTAAGTATGTGGTGATTTTTTTAGAAAAGGAAGTATGTGGTGATTAATAACGCAAAATTTTATTAGCTTTGATGCCATGCTATACATAGTGGTTTAAATAACTTGTGTTTCTTATACTGAAAAGTAATTCAGAATTTGTTTCTGTTTCAATTAGAGCCCTGATGCAGACAAGGATTGTGTGGTTGTGCATGTCACTTGCTATGAGGCGGACGACCTGAATATACGCACTGGGAAAATAGAGTTCTTAGGCTGTTGGATCCTGGAAGCCATTTGCGGTTATACCAGTGAAGAGTTGTATTCCAGCCTCACTGTTGTCAAGCGTGTTGTCCAGGGTGTACTGAAGCACAAGAAGTTCAAAGCTACTCCTTCATTTGTGAGGCATACTGTTCTTGTCAAGCTTACGCAGGAAGATGACGTGGCATGCCTCCACAAACAAGTTTATCAGTGGCAAGGCCACAAGGTTGTCTTCATGAAGGTTCACAGGATTGAGCTGCTCGGGACGTCCTCGATGATGTTCATGGCAAGGTCCGTCTTGTGTCCAACCCAAATTAGATCGAGGCATGAAATAGTTGCCCCAGCTAGTGTTTAATAGTAGTTCGGATTGTGTCTAATTATTCGAACCTTGCTTGTTATCGACCCCTTTGGGGCTAGTACTCTGTTTGAATCCGTCTATGGGAACTGCTGCTACTTTTGTGTGCCCGTGAATCATGTGAGAACCATCGTAATTGTTGCTGAAACAGATGCGTCCTCACTAGTTTTTTCATGAATATGGCATGGTAAGACATAAGTTGTCATGGTTTATCATACGAGCAATGTGTGTTTTAATGAAATAGAGCACTCGTTTGAGAACCGTGCGCCGACGTATACATAAGTACTTGTAAACACTGTTGGTGCTACCCCACTTGTAAGCAGTTGTGCAAAACACGACACATTGGCTCAGCTCACTTCAACACTAGGCTATCGACCAGCTAACAATCAACAATCTGCGGTCTGACATATAAGCAACTATGTATCTTGTTACAGTGGTTCATGCAGTTAATTGAGGCCACAATGTAATAAATTCCAAACGTTCACACGCTAGTCCAGCGCTCATGTGGAACACTCACATTAAACTCGTCTTCATAAAAATCTTGAAAAGCATAAGTTAAGGAATTTTATACATCTCAATGATTCATAGAACATAACAAACATATACTAGTTCACAACAAAAGACAAAGTTGTGAGAAGGTTTACAAATCAGGAAAAAACAAGCAAGGCTTCTCTGAGCAAAGGGCCTCCCGGCAGGCTTAAATTTCCTGGAGTTCACTCTGGTTTTTTCTTGTTGCCACCATCCAGGGTTAGGTTCTCTCATTCCAGAATAACCAATTATAATTGTGGTCTCAGCTGGAATGCTGAACTGAACCATGTAGTGTACTGACCAGGTGAAATTCTTGTGCATTCCACTAAATTTAAGCACCGCTATTTGTAGAAATAAGCAGACCACAATGCCTCTTGTCCGCGCACCTGTCCAAAAAACCGCCGTGCAGCCGTGCCAGCTAGTCCTCGGTCCATGGATGAACTGGTAGAAAGTGCATTCCGGACTAGGATGCAGTTGTTTTCGCTCGTCCCTGCACTGCAATCAGGAAGTAAAACGTACGAATCAGCTTCTTTTAGATTGCGTTGGTCATCCTACCTTAGTTACTACCAATGTAGGGATACCTTGAAGACGGGAGGTTAGACGATGGCAACGAGGGATGGCCATCTCATTTTACGCAGTTGTACTAAAACTGAGGTGTGTGGTTTTGATTGCGCGGATAGAAACGATACGGAGACAGACATCCCGAAACGATATGGAGACAGACTATTTGCGCAAATACGAAATACAGTTATTTAAACAGTGACAGATATTACTACTTTCCTCCGTTTCCTCTTAGAACCAAGTCCTAGATTCATGCTACAGCTTTCCCACTTTCTTCCCTGTTTGAACCAACACTTTGAGTTTACTGTATGAACTAGCTTTACTTCTAATAATAGTAGAAGTCTAGGTGGCTTTGGAACAGCGGACGGAAGTAGAAAAGGATCCACATGAAGGGGGAAGAGCTGGGGCAGTAGAGCAAGGCAGCTTTCGAAGGAATATATACCTGAGGGTCGTCGGCATGTGGCAAAGACGGCGTCAGGAGGTCGCATCTTGGCCACAATACCGCAGGAAGGAA
Organism: Triticum aestivum; assembly: GCF_018294505.1. Taxonomy (NCBI): domain Eukaryota; kingdom Viridiplantae; phylum Streptophyta; class Magnoliopsida; order Poales; family Poaceae; genus Triticum; species Triticum aestivum. The sequence continues at coordinate 144,022,752 of NC_057807.1, forward strand.
GAAGGGCTCGGAGGCACTCTCGAGCCGACGCTCTCTCGGAGAGAACGGCACGGCCGCCGATCGGGACGCGCAGGCAGCTGTTGGTCTCCTCCCTCGCCGCTGACGACAGCGTGAACGATGCACCTACACCCCTGCCCCGGTCGAGGTTGTCCGACCGGATTTGTGACCAGCCGTGAGCTGAGAGAGAGAGTGTGGCCACCTATGTCTTGCTTAGATCTGGAGAGCATGAGAGAGTGAACAAGAGGAACCCTAGTAAAGCAAGCGCTAAGGCTCCTGCTTTTATATATAGTGGAGTGATTTTGTTGTACCAGCTTCAAAAAATGCACTCCTACGTGTACCCGCGAGTGGGTGTGAGAGAACTAGTGCGTGCGTGCACCGCTTCTCTTCGTGAGAGTACAATATACTATGCCCAAAGAACGTTCACCGCAAGAGTAATAGTATAACTGTGTGATGTGTGAGCTAAAATAAAATGTGCGCACCATCTTTTGCTTTTTAGAAGTTCTGAGGGTAGGGTGTGAAGAGCACATATGTGCGTGACGTCTACCTGCAGATAGACGATGGGTGCGACGTGCGAGTCTGCGAGAGGACTTGGAGAGTCGTGACTCGTGAGGGTGCGTGTGCGTGAGAGAGAGGGGGGCACGTATCAATGCAATGCATGTGTCCGTAAATCATTATCCGACAAACGTTTGCCACAAGCCTTTTCCTGACGAACGCCGTAAGAACCGTTAGATCGGCATCCGACAGTGTTAGTTTTCCCATGTCATTTGACAGTGTTAGCAACTTCCGTATGCTCCCTCCGTTCCGAAATGCAGTGCATATAGCTTTATTGAAAATTCGAACCTCGCAAACTTTTACCGAGTTTTCGTGTACCAAATTGCACATGTAGAATACCCTGTATATATCATTTCATTCATCTTCGAGAGGTAACTATAAAGATGGGTGAGGATTCTACAAAGAAAGACCATCGTATCACCCCCATCAATTTCAACCATCCTTTAGTGTAGAGGAATATCATAGGAACTCTATATGATATGATTTTTATAGGATTTTTTTCCATTAGAGCCAATTGGTTCATAGGAATAGATTCATATACTCTACATTTCAAAGGAAATAAACATGATATCATATCTATAGCTTTAGAGCCACTTGGTTCATATGAATGGATTCCTATACTCCCTTAATTTCAAAGGAAAATAAACATTAGCGTATATTCAATAGAAAAGTTCCTATGATATGAACCAAATTACATCTCTTTACTAATCCCTCCTCATAGGAATTGAGATACATGTCATCTCTAGATTCAATAGAAAAGTTCCTATGATGTGAACCAAATGACATCTCTTTTCCAATCCCTACTCATAGGAATTGAGATGCTCCATGTCATATCTTTCCCTACAACTTCCATGTATACATCTTCTATTCCTAAATAGATAGTACAACCCACTAGTAGCTTTTTTTCCAAAACATGCAACTATGGCACAAGAACTATATAGTGTGCCAATAACTTTGACAGATGGTCGCTGGATGAAGCTAACCCGACAGTGCAGAGATGGGCAAATCCGAGCATTACTGGCCGTTGGATATCATCAACATTCCACCAGATCTGCCACATGTACAATTTAGAAGACTCCATGGTTGAACTTAAGCATAATGCACAAACCTCAAAACACAAGCACTTCTCCTTTGTTCTAGAATCTTCTGTATCATAATTGATTATTTTTTTCTAAATGAATTGCCACTATTTGTTTTTTACTTTATGATTTACAATGCACAACCCCATGAATCTTAACATTTTTATAAAACTAATTGATTTTGAATGAGATGAACTATAAGAACTAAACGAACATCTACATCATGCATATATGACTCAAAGCTTTACATGCTATAGTGTGTATTCATTCATAATTTGGTTTCGAAATCTCATGCGTTAAATACATGTGTACCTTACTAGTTTTGAGTAGAGTAGCAAATTTCACGTGGCCCCGGGTATATCAAAATGCAGGGCCCATGCATCATTGCCTTTTGGTTGAACCTACGTCCACAATTTTTTGTACGTACTATATCTCCACTGGTCCCCGAACCCAAAATGCTGCCTCGTTCCCGTAAAACCAAGCGGCCCACACATATTTAAGGCGTCAACTCGAACCCGTTTACTACGACGTGGCCCCGCACGCCGTAGTACTCCTACAAACCCTACCGCCGCACTCATCATCGGTTTTCTTCAAGAGGACGAGGGAGAAGCTGATTTGTAGTGGAGGCGCTTTCAAAAAAAAGGATCTGTAGTGGAGACCCCTACCCTAGGGTGCCCTAGGTAGCTGCCGCACGCATCATTGTTTTCTCTTTTCTTTATGCTCTTGCGCGCTAGAGTGAAATGATGGTTGCTTCATCCGTCCAGCTTAATGCGGGAAAGGTGGGGCTTTGTGATTTGACCCCTCATCGCTCATTTTCTACTACTGCGGCGCTATGACCGGGGTGCCTCCAATTCCAACCGCTGCTCCGAACTGTAATTTGGTGCATCGCACGTGGAACAAGATGGTGGATGAGCCACATGTCTGCCAAAGGGGTCCTGTTAAGTGTGTCGCCATTTCGTGTGCGGACTGACCCTGCTTGAGTTGCTACGCCAACACGACAGGAGCAGCCTACCACTTGGTTTTGCTCCTTGGTGAATCCCGACTATATTGATCTAAAAATATACATGCTGAACTACCCTCTCCGTCTCGGTTTTTTATTTGTAGGCGTCTCAGTTTATAGGGCCTGCACATAGTTCTAGGTCATCCATTTTACTAACTAAATATGAGTTACTATGTCATGAAAAGTATATCATTGGATTCTTATTGGTTGATACGTGAAGAAACAAGAAACGAGGTAGAAGTTAATGCACCACGCCTTAGTATTTTGGGATTATTTGGTTTTCGTAAGATGACTTACTAACCTAGACGGAGGGAGTAGTTGTATTTAAAAGTCGAGGGCGGGGCTTTTCCTGCGCGGTAGGTGGGGCAGTTCCACCTAGTCAGTTCGATAGAGACGCGAATAGACGAGGGAGTAGGCTGCTGCACACGTAGGGTTGTGTGATTTGACAGCGAGTTACTGATGTACAGGTGGGGCCCTGTGATTTGACTTGCCACTATCATTTTAACTGCGGCGCTACGACCGGCGCGAGTCTCCCGATTCCTGACCACCTCCATACAGGTGCCTCTCCCAATGCTGCACCATGTAGTAGAGGTTGGCTCTTGCATGAGAGCCCACTTCTCCACTTTTTCCTTGCCTCTCTTTCCTCCACATATGCAAAAATGCCATGTAAAGTGCACTATTGTACTTACTTGCTCCTACAGGTGCTTAAGCTTGCCACATAGGCATAAAGTATGATGTGACAAGTTAATCAAGAAGAGAGAGACTAGTTTGGTGACCAAAGGAAGAAATGGTGCTAAGCACGTGTACCTAGGTGAAAAGACAATTTTGAGTCTATAGCTAATTAAATGAAGCAAACTTAGCAACACCATTTCATTGAAAGAGGTCACTCCTTGGCAAATGCAATAAATACTAGTACTCCTTGTGTCCCATAATATAAGAACGTTTTTGGCACTACACTAGTGTCAAAAACGTTCTTATATTATGGGACGGAGGGAGTACGAAGAAAGAGATAGAGAGGAGTAAAAAAAATACACTTATAGCCAACCTTATAGCCAACCTTGTTGTAGTATGAGTGACTAAGTGATGACTATGTATGACATGCCAACATTAGGTAGCCTAATGCAGCGTGTTAAATCTCCAAGGGCACAACCGCGCGAGCAACGCGACGGTCGTGGTAGGCGCGACCATGATACGGGCTGCTGGCAGCCCTTGGATCTGAGATCAAACGGTCGCATGCTAAGTTGCTGAAAAATTGCAGAATAACCCTCCAGGATAGGATATTCACCCATAGGTCTAGAATCACGCCATGCAACCGTTCGATCTCAGATCCAAGGGCTCTCGGAAGCCCGTATAAGGGAGAATGGAAAGCCACTACCCCGCCGTTCGCACGCTGGCAGTTCGCTCCTACTCGTCCCCGCACGTCCTTTAATACTACGACGGTTCGCTCCTAGTCATCCTGTCCATTCACATTACGACAGTTCCACTAATCCTAACCCTCCTCCCAAATCCATGGCGTCCTAAATCTCCCCGATCGGCGGTGAGTACAAGGTTAGAACCATCACTGGCGATGAGTTCGATGTCATCTACAACCGTACTTCTGTGACGGTGAAAGGATGCCTTTCTCGCTTCAGACGCATGTTCGAAAACTCAGATGATGAATGGGTCGCTGGGCTAGATGTTGAGTACACCACAGTCCTAGGATGAGAGAAGGATCTAAAGGAAGAAGAGAGGAAGAAGCCCGCCGTGATCCAGGTTTGCGTACATAATGTTTGCTTGGTCTACCACATATGCCATGCCGACGTTGAGTGCCAGAATTTTAAGAACTTCCTCGAGGACAAAATAGTCAAATTCGTTACTGTAGACTTTAAGAACGACAAAGAAGTCCTGGGTCGGATAGGACTCGTTGTAGGCAACCCCTTCAACCTCCAGAAGAATCGGCTGGTGCCCTCTCGTCAGCCCTCAATGCTGACCCTGGCAGGAGCCATGGTTCATCCTTTGTACCGTAAACTGGAGAAACCTCATTACACGTTTCATCGTCATGCATGGCAGCGGAATGTACTAGATATAGACCACATCCACTACGCTGTAATGGATGGCTACCTTTGTTTCAATATCTAGAAGGGTTGGATGAAGAGCAACAGCCAAGTTGGCGGTTCAAGCAAAGAAGTATCGGCCAAGAGAAAGAGGGACAAGGACGAAGTCGAGGACGTGGACGAGAACTCCGAGTAAGGTGGCAGTGTCGTTGCTCATGGTGGTTCTAAACTTCTAATGCACTGTCTACCAGATTAGTTGCATAGTTTAATTTCAGGTGTGCTTAGTTTAATTTGAGGGGTGTGTTGTGCTGAGCCCCCAGCAGAACTATGTTATGTTTCTTCTTGTTACTTTAACTCTTAAGTATGTACATACTACTAGTATTTCCTTAATAGAATTTAGCACCCCGATTAAGCACGTGCTAGCTTTTTTAATAGTACTATATGCATAATTTGGCGACGAGCGCTCTCTATATGTACCACCTTTTTTTTAAATTTCAATTTTTGCTCCATGGCGCAATCAATCGATAGTACTAGTGTACAAAAGTATACATTTTTTAAAAGGCTAGAGTACTGTTCATCACATATATATATAGCCAGTTAAATTCTCAACCTAGAACGACGTGCATGCCATGTAGTAAACCAATACGGAGGAAGTATAGTAAAAATGAGGTGATTTTACCGAGCGATCGGTGGGGGAGCATGGCATGTCATGCGGTCCCACGTGTCATGATGTACCAAGGCGATGCGCGTGTCCCTCTTGAGGCAGAAGCAATACTAGTACGTGGTTTGAGATGATGTCGAACCGAAGTGTGAAATAATGGTTGCTTCGTCCGTCTGGGAAGGTGCGGCATTGTGATTTGACGTCTCATTGCTCATTACTACTACTGGGCCGGTACGAGTGCGGTGCGTCCTCCGTGTTGTTCTGCACTGTTATTTGGTGCTTGACACGTCGACCCGGTTGCTATATGTCCCACATGTCGGCGATAGGAAGTACAGAATTCATGAAAGGGAGCGTCGACGGAGGAGTATACTACAGAATTCATGAAAGGGAGTGACTTAGTTTTGGAAAAATCTATTTTTACAGAGTACGTACCCACTACGGTTTATAGGGATCATCTAAAAAACATTCGTTTTTCCATTTGATAAGTCTCAATTCTACTATACTAGTAGTAGTACCATTACATGTTGGATTTCAAGGTGCGCTAGATCACCCGACGCAAGCAGTGTCAAGAGGAAACTAACCAATGCATGTACAAGTTCACGGAAATTTAGTGGTCATTCATGCATTCGTTCTAATTAATGCCTCGGTAAACATAACTTCTTGAGAAAAACGAGCATACTGTGCAAACTATGAAATTAGTTCGACCACTCACCGTCTACCTTGGTTGGAGAGATTTTGAAATTGAGCCATAAACTGGAAAGGAGGGAGTAGTAACTTTTGTCTCGATTACTATTTGTGGCCTTGTATAGATGCAAAATGTATTTTTTTATAGTGGTCTTGTATAAGTAAATGGAGGGAGTACTAACCAAAGCACGTAGTAGGGACGAGGAGTAAACGGAGGGAGTAGTAAAATTTTCTCCTCGTGCTGCGAGCCACCGCGCGCGTGGGCGAGGGAGCGGGCTTAAAGGCGTACAGTAGTAGTAAGCTTCACCTCATCCTGCGAGTCACCGTGCCCGTGGGCGGGGGAGACGGCGTACTAAGCAAGCTTCTCCTCGTTCTACGAGTTGACGGGGCACATCAAAAGTACTCCAGTGTATAGAGCCTTGCCTCTAAGGTAGGACCCACATGGTTTGCCTCTTTTTTTAATTTAACATAATGCGTCAAGTCGCAATTTGTTTGTTCACCCGTGGTAGATGATCCTCCCTCCACCAAGTGGACAACCAGTACACGTGCCAAATTACCACGTAGGCTGCCTTTTTCGTACAGAAATGAGCTCCACCGTGTACCCGCGCGGGTGTGGTTGGGAAAGAGACGGGAGTACGTGCGCCGTGCGTGCACCTCTTCTCTTCATGCACGTCCCCCACCTACATGGGTGTGTGTGAGAGAGATACAAACCTAGACATAATGCGCCGTCCATCCCCATGCCTTCGCCCAGTCGGACCACCAGTCACCACCACGGCACCACGCCCCACTCCTCCTCACCTTATCTCTCATATTTCTCCCTCCATTTTTATATATAAGGGGCCACTATCAAAATTACAATTTGCAGATATACAAGGTCACTAACACTAATCTATGCAATATTAATGGTGTTTGCCTCGTGGTACTAGAAAAGGAGGGCATTAATTACCCCTTGCATGCATGCGGGAGTTTGTAAAAAAATGCATCTTGATGTTCCGTGCAATGCACGTGGATCTTGCTAGTCCATGAAAATAACACATGGCAAAATTCCATGGCGAACGAGGGATTTTAGCCAAAATATTGGTGACCCTTTTGTCCACCGGTGCCTTTGCCACCGATGAATGAGGAATGGCTCGGGTGCTCATGCTGTCATTCATCCTCCAGTGCGCACGTTGGAGACGAGCTCGCACGAGCTGTGTTTTTTTGTCCCACAACAATGCCCGAGCCGCCCGCAGACCGACCGGTGACCCGCAAATTACGCCATCCAACCATAGCCGCACACATTATGACAACAACTCAACCAACCGGACGAAATTCACGCAAACACGTAGAAAAACTGATATTTCATATAAACAACGACAGAAATCATATAAAATACCAGATTTTCATACAAACATGATGGATTTCATTACATTCAAATGAACTACGCGGTGCTAGGTCTGGACAGCACAGGTATATAATACCTGGCCTAAATGGTCGCCCGCCGATCGATTTGTGTTCCTCATGTCCGGCAGCATGATCACCGGACTGCTGGGAGCGCCGAAGGTATATGCTTCAGCGCAAAGGACGGCTCGCTTCCCCACTGCCCAACTGATATCATTGGCTGGTGCCGAAGATGATGGTGGCCGGCACCGGTTTGAATATATCACCGGCCACTACTTCTCCATGGCCGGCACCACTCGAGTTCATCCTAACATTCCCCTCTTCCATGGAGCCCATGCGGGGTTGACGAACGTCCTTGCAACAAAAGGATCCGGCAAGACACCTGCTGTGTACGCCGGCGTCGCCTCCGCGGTGGCCTTCATGGGACCCAAGCGGCGGCGGCCTCCCGTGTTCTACTTCTCCTTGATGATGGCGGCGGATGCGGAGGCGCTGGCCACCGACTCGTCGCTCTCCGTGCACCCGGCTTCTGTCGCTGCTTGCATGGCGCGGCCGCCGGCATGGGAGCCTCGGCCACAGAAACAGGAGACGCGGTACGAGGCGGCGGCTTGGACGGCAGCAACGACGCCCGTGTGCCACTCCTCGTCAAGCTGTCCTGGAGCGGCGAGTTGCTGAACCACGCACCGGCTTGGGGCGGCAACTAGCTCCGTAGGGCGAGGGGAGGGAGGTGGATCAACGAGCTGCATAGATCTTATCCGGCGGGCTACCCAGCCGGCTTGGATGCGGAATAACTACTCTTCGTAAGCCATTGTAAGAGTGGACAAAATGGTGGAGGAGATAGGGGAGCGGCGGAGGTGTGCGATTCTTGGCCGGCGTTTGGCCTCATTTAAATAGGAGATTAAATAGACGGTGGACGGGAGGAGCTCGCCGGCATTGCGTTTAACGCCGGCCCAGTCATGAACGGACGTGTGTCCGGAGTGGGTTTCTCGGCTTCCACACGGGCAGGTTTCATGGAGGCGTTTGAATGCGGCACGAAGGCATGTTCAGCTGAGCATGCCGTGAGTGGCGCCCTCGACTCTGACCTAGGACACCGCACCGTTCTTCCACTAACATGTGGGCTCTTTGGGTGCATGGCCTGCATGTCAGTGACCCAACGCAGGCAGCGCACAACAGAGGAACCTTTGGTGGGCCAGGGCGGTCAGAAGCGGGCATTTCATAAATCGATGATTGTTCATTGAGTGCGACATCATCTTTTTCATGTAGTTAAGACTACTATGTTGATAGCCCATTCGATACGTTGTGATTCATAAAGACCGCTGCAAACATCAATGTTCTGCTTATCACAGATAAGATTGATTAATACCCGTAACAATCCATGTCCTTAACAAAGGGTGCATGCACGTATAGGTTGAGCGTGTGTCTTGCGTCGTGTGCTGTGTGCATGCAGGCGTGCGAGTGTTGCGTGCGTGCAAGGGTGTGTTTCAGTGTTGCATGCATGGGTGCGTACGTGCGTGTGTTCGTGAGTGCATGTGTACATGTCAGTGTTGCACGTCAGCATGCGTGCGTGTGTACGTTATGTGTACGTGTCAGTGTTGCACGCCTACATGCGTGCGTGTCTTGCGTGCATGCATGTGTACGTGCGGGGTGAGGCTACATGTCAGGCGACTGACTTTTTCATCTCTGGTCATTAGATTTTCCAGCCGTTGGATACGAAATCAAGGGCCTCCAGTTTATTATCAAACTCTACCCCCCTGAG
>NC_057807.1:144032356-144033772 GCF_018294505.1 Triticum aestivum
CGAGCTTTTTCTCCGGGGATCCCCACCCCACTGCCCAATGAACACCCCCCAACCACCGGTGACTGCCAACCAGAGGTCTCACGACTTCGAATACCCACCGACCACTAGTTTATTACCATTTCTGTCCTTCATATACGCGCTGACGGGTGGGCCCTATGGTAATGTGCGCTGCTGAATGTGGACCGTTTGACTGGTCAATTGATCGTGTTATGAACAAATTACGGAGCTGTATGGTGAGCCAGTGACCGTATGATCACCCTAAAATGTACTCCTATTTTATTAACACAGTACAGACTCAAACTACCATTTCTTTCTTTCATATACGGGCTGACAGGTGGGCCCCATGGTTACGCGCCCCGATGGTGCAACACTAGTTGTGCCATTTGACTGGTCAATTGATTGTGTCATCAACAAAATACGGAGTTGTACGGGTGAGCCGGTGACTGTATAATCATGACATGTATTTGTTTAACACGGTACAGACGCAAGGGCTCATATATACGCGCAAGCACTCACCGCTATAAGCGCACACACGCGAACCCTACCCCTATGAGCACCTTCGAGAGAGTGGGCCAGCATATATGATCTTGAGATTTTATGAAGTCACCATAGGTGCCTCGTAGTCGAGTGGAACGTCTCCTCCCACTGAACGTACATCGCCGGAAAATACTGAAATTAACACAAGATAAATGCGAGCACCGGGACTTTAACCTTGGTGGGCTCGAGAAACCACTGTCCTCTAACCATCCAACCACATGTTGGTTAGCACGATAAAATGTATGTGGTGACCGTGATGAGCTTATTCTGAAGTCCAGTGACCATATCGTGGTTTCGCTTCAAATACAATGACCATAAGTGTCGTCAACAAAATACGGAGCACGCATCAAATGCAAAGTCCGTCAGTGTCATCAACAAAAATATGGAGATGTATCGTGAGCTAGATACCGTTGTACTATTGTATATGCTTATTTTCTTAGTGGCCGATTGCGTGTGTGGTGTGGTGGGCACATCATTTCTAGTTGTGGTGGGTCAACATGAAGACTCATGGGTCGGTTCCATCCTTCGCCACATATATGTTGGACCGAGATGTGTTATACGAAGACCCATGTGGAGGACTCGGTGTACAACACGAAACTACCAGAGTCGCGGAGGACTCTATCCCCACTGGTGATAAGCCGACTATATATGATTTGTAACCCTAGGCCCTTAGTATGTTATACAAGCTCGGGGGCTAGTTCATCGATAGTATACACACACGCACAATGCCTGGTATTCACGTGTACTTTCTACACTAATATACAGTACCAGGAGTAGGCTCTTTCTTCAACTGCAAGGGTCCGATCCGAACTAGGGTAACTTTGCCTCGTATTACCATCCAGCGTAACAGCCAGGGATATCCTACCGAATGATATGATG
>NC_057807.1:144033993-144040858 GCF_018294505.1 Triticum aestivum
GATAATGTGCGTGCGGGAGACACATAGGCACATATATGTGCGTATAGAGGGCTAGTAGAGATCGTGCATGTGTATATATGCATGTGAGAGAAATAGTGTTTTCCAACTGAGATTAGTGAAAAGAGTGGTACATAGTAGTCAGAAAGAGAGAGAGAGAGAGAGAGAGAGAAACAGAGAGAGCATGTGCGTGAGACACCCCGACACCCTGAGAGAGATTGTGAGCATGTGTGAAAGAGAAATGCCGATGCATATAAAGTGTGTGCACTTATGCCTTAGATAGAGAGATATATAATGCGTTTGTGAGAACGGGGCGAGGCATAGTGCATCTACGTGTAAAAGGCGGTTCTACGCATTAAATTAAAATATAAATGGCATTATTATTTTTGGATGAGATCATAAATTTTGCAAAATCGCGTATGGACGAAAATCGGTCTATCAGACACCCATACTCTATTGAATTCTAGCATGTGCATGTGTTTATTTCATATTATCGATCCATAGAGTGAGATCGGTTTGAAATACAGGCAGTGGATGCTTTTGCAATTCATATATAAACATTAATTGGTGCACTCCATGTTGTTAGTGTGAAGCACTTTATACATTTGTCACTTGCATGGATACATTCCAAATTGCTAGCTACGAAATAAAATACATGTCGAATTCAACATAAAGGCGATTTCGAAGATTCGAATTCATAGGAAGTGCATTCATCTATTTGAACCCGAGAAAATGGCATTTGTAAATCAGATGTAAAAGGGGGCATCAACCTTTGTTGTGAGTTTGAACATGCTATATATATATATTCATACGCATATCTAACTTTTTTTTGCAACCAAGGAGATTATATCTGGAACCGTGCATGAACTGAGGTAAGTTGCAATATTTTTTAATATATACTCGTGTACAATGTATATTCAAATGTACCCCCTCCATTCCAAAATAATCGTAGCTTTAGGATTTTCAAGAGTAAAGATTTGTGAAGTTTGACAAATCCTGAAAGTTCAATTCAAGAGAACCGAAAACGTTAATGCTTCTGCTCCCAAATATTGAACGAAGCGCCAAATAGGCCTCTGGTCACCCGAAACTGCGCGAGACTAATGTTTTGGTGGTAGGAAATTACTGTCCTGACTCTGGCCCGTGTAGCCTATCGACCCGATGTCCAAAGGTCTAAACCGGGGTAGGTTTTTAACTTCACCAAGATGCCAGTCTCAACCGCCTCCGAGAAGCATTCATATGCCATGGGCGCCTAAACACCCATGCGCTCGGCCGAAATCTATCCCGCCCACATTTGGGACACCTGCCATGACTGTCCTACCCCCAACCCGCAATATGTCCGAAATTTTAGATGGGGGCAAAGTTTGTAACTTTCCCCAAATTTCAAACAAGCACGTCACAAACCGAAACATTGTTCCCCCTTAGTTCCCTGCCTCCCTCCGTTTCCCCATTCATACTCCATGGGCACGAAAACTCCCTCTCCACCAGCCGGGAAACCCCAGCCTCCTCTGTCCTCCACCCCATAGCGGCCAATCCACTGCCGCCCTCCTCCATCACGCCGGAGTCGGTACACCGATGTTGTCATCCAACGCAACCGCAACCGCAACACCCTCAAGGACTTAGCAGCTGAAGCCGAGGCAGAGCTGCCTTCACGATGCCGACATCGACGTGCGCCGTACCAGAACCACTCCGACCACGCTGTCCTGCGTTTCACTGCTGCGGCTCCACTGTCGCAACCGTCCACCGCACCGGAGCTGTTCCCGCTACGCTGTCGTTCGCTGCCTCGGATCTGCTTCCCCGCGCCGACAGATGACCACCGCACCACACTCAACAACTTGGCCATGGGTTCGTCCAAGGCTGCAGCGTCCTCCACAACTTCTGGTTTCTGGCGAACAAAAAGATCGTCGGAAAAACAGAAGGAGGACACAGCACTGCCAGCAGAAAGAGGTACTCCTCTTCCCTTATTCGTGCAAATCTTACGTCTCCACTCACACCGTATTCATCCCACGAAAGAAACTAGTTGAGCGCTTCTTACTGCATCTTCTTCGTGATACTAAATGCACAAGGTTTCCTCCCTTTTACTATTTCACCTTTGCTAGAGGTCAGTACCCTGCCTGGATTTCAATTCAGGGTTAGTAGAACCACAATTAAAAGAAGCAGCACCCGCTTAGGCACGCGGAGCACCTAGTCCGCCTGTTCCCCGGGGAAGCGGCGCATCGGTGTCTATCATAGGGGTGTGGGGTGCAGGAGCTGCTTGCGCCCGATCTGGAGGTCGGCTGGGCTTGAATGGATGGCCCGGGGGGGGGGGCGGTGCCAAGCACGGCGGTGCAGTGAGGTTGAGGGGAGGGCACAGGCAGGGGAGGAATACTGGGCCGGTGGTCGCTGGCATTTCGAGGAAGATCGTCAACACTGACTAGCTGGAGGTAGATGAAGGTGATCTGCCCGTTCTTTGTACATCGGACGGTGCAGAAAAAATGGACTGACCTATTTGCTTTCAGTCGACTGTTATTTTCATAAAATCCTGTAGTAATTGAGTGTGCCATGCATGTTGTAGAGCTATCATATGTCTCCTGTCATTTATTTCTCACCGACCTGCTATCTGCTACCTTTACACTGTACTAATTGTGCACACACTTCACCCATACTCACACTATTGTTTTTTATGCATGGGTATTTCAGACTCTGACGCAGTGTTGATGAATGCAGAAAAGAAAAGACAGAAGTCGCTCCAGTGTAATTCAAAGATAAGCACTAAGCGTTTCAGCGCTCTAATGGGTGCAGTGTCAGTAGTTGGAGACAGTAAACGTAGCTCTGCGGTTGATGATCTCAATTGCCACACACAACCATCCCAGGTGCTTGCTTTAACTTTGCGCTGTCAAATGTGGTTGCATGTTGCATATGGTGTCTAGCTTGTATTGCTTCCAATTTGGTTAAATTGCATCTGCTTACTTTACACATTATACCTTTGATAATGACATGCCTTCCTGTTTTTGATACATACTACATATGTATATTAACCATGTTCGTACATCAAACTAATGCTCTTTTGTATCCCTCGTCAATCACTTATGATGAGGCAGTCACACGGGTGGGTTACTGTGAGACGCCCTACTCATTTAAAGAGTGCAGTGTCATCCTCCCCACATGATTCTCAAGAAACAACAAGGCTAAATGAAGATAGTCAACGTAGCTCTCTAGTTGATCACCGCAATTCCCCCACACCACCATCACAGGTGCTTGCTCTTACTTGGCAATGTGATATGTGGTTGCATGTTGCATATGGTGTCTACCTTGTAACGCTTCTAATTAGGGTAAATTGCATCTGCTTAGTTAACACATTATACCTGTGAATATGACATGCCTTCCTGTTTTTGGTACATACTACGTCTTTCTATTAACCATGTTCTTACATCAAACTAATTTTCTTGTGTATCCCCCATCAATGCTCCTAATTTGTTAAATTGCATCTCCTTAGCTTACACATTATACATGTGAATATGACACGCCTTCCTGTTTTTGGTACATACTACATCTGCCTATCACACCATGTTCTTACATCAAACTACTGTTCTTGTGTATCCTGCGTCTATCGCATATGATGAGACAGTCACGCGTGTGGGTTAATATGAGATGCAATACTCTTATAAAGAATGCAATTTCATCCTCTCCACATGATTCTCAAGAAACAGCAAGCCTAAATGAAGATATTGAACGTTGCTCTATACCTGAAGACCGCACTTCCCCTACACCACCATCACAGGTGCTTGCTCCAACTTCACAGTGTGATATGTGGTTGCATGTTGCATACGGTGTCTAGCTTGTAATGCTTCTAACTAGGGTAAATTGCATCTGCTTAGTTTACACACTATACCTGTGAATATGACATGCCTTCCTATTTTTGGTACACACTACATCTATGTGTTAACCTTGTTCTTACATGAAACTACCTCTCTTCTGTATCCTGCATCAATCACTTACGACGAGTCACCTTTATTCATTGCATATTGCATATTATTTCTAGCCTGTTGCCATGTATTGCTTCTAATTTGGTCAAATACATTTGGTAGGGCACCCTTTTAATTTGGCAGAGTGATATTGGTTTCATCTTTCATACGGTTTCTACCTTGCATCGATTCTAACAAGTTCAAGCACCTTGTGCTTAGTTTACACTTTATACATCACACATGTCAACATGTCACGCCGTCCTGTTTTTCATACATATTCCATCCTCCTATCATGCGTCTGCCTTACATGAAAGTAGTGTTCATCAGTATCATGCATCAATAAGTTCTGAAGAGCAAATTTTATTCCTTTTTCTTGTGGGTTTGACTTGACAAGGCAAAATCAAGAAAGAGGAAGGAAAAGAGTAAGGAAGGCGATGATGGTGGCCCTCTGCAGCAACGTAAACGGAACATCTGTACCGATTCTCCTTGTACTGATAGTGCATGACAAGGTCCAAGTCTCCGCTCCCCCACTCCACCATCCAAGGTGCTTGCTCTAACTTGGCATATGGTGTCTAGCTCGTATTGCTCCTAATTAGTGTAAACTGCATCTGCTTAGCTTACACATGATACATGTGAATATGACACGATTTCCTGTTTTTGGTACATACTATATCTGTCTATCACACCATGTTCTTACATGAAACTACTCTTCTTGTGTATCCTGCACCAGTCACTTATGATGGGACACCTTTAAGTTGGCAGTGTGATATTGGTTTGCGTCTTGAATATGATTTCTAGCATGTATTATTGCTTCTAGTTTGATGAACGCCACCTATGACGAGACAGTTTTAACTTGGCAGAGTGATATTGATTGCACCTTCCATATGGTGTCTTGCAGTGTTTCTAATTTATTGAAGTGCCTTCTGCTTAGTTACCACATCATAGGTGTGAATATGTCAAGCCATCCATTTTTTGTACATATTCCATCCTCGTATCATGACTTTGCCTTTCATCAGAGTAGTGTTCGTCAGTATCATGCATGAATGAGTTCTGAAGAGCGAATGATATTCCTTTTTCTTGTCGGTATGACCTCACAATGCAAAATCAATAAAGCTGAAGGAAATTGGCAAGGCATTAGATGATGGTGGTCCTTCCGAGCAACTGAAATGGAGGTTCTCTATAGATTCTACTCCGCCATCCTCCCAACAAGATTCGCAAGATAACGCAAGGCTAGACAGTCAACATAGCTGTGTAGATGATGAGCACATCTCCCCTACTCCACCATCACAGGTGCTTACTCTAACTTGGCACTATTATATGTGGTTGCATGTTGCGTATGATGTCTAGCTTGTATTGCTTCTAACTTTGTTGAATTGCATCTGCTTACTTTACACATAATGCCTGTGAATATGACATGTGTTCCTGTTTCTACATCAGACTACTATTCTTGCATATCCCGCATCAGTCACTTATGATAAGGCACCTTTAAGTCACCACTTTGATATTGGTTGTGTCTTGCATATTATTTCTAGCATGTACTACTTCTAATTTGTTGAAACGCCATACCGTTTGAACTTGGCAGAGTGATATTGGTTGCATCTTTCATATGGTGTCTAGCTTGCAGTGCTTCTAATTTGTTGAAATGCCTTCTGCTTAGTTACCACATCATAGGTGTGAATATGTCTCACCATCCTGTTTTTCATACATATTCCATCCTCGCATCATGCGTTTGCCTTTCATCCGAGTAGTGTTCGTCAGCATCATGCATGAATGAGTTCTGAAGAGTGAATTTTATTCCTTTTTCTTATCGGTTTCACTTCACAATGCAAAATCATTACAACTGAAGGAAATTAGTCTAGAAGTGGATGATGGTGGTCCTTCGGAGCAACTCAAATAGGGGGTCTTTACAGATTCTACTCCGCCATCCTCCCAACAAGATTCGCAAGACAACACAAGGCTGGACAGTCAACGTAGCTGTGTAGATGATGAGCACATCTCCCCTACTCCACCATCACAGGTGCTTGCTCTAACTTGACACTATTATATGTGGTTGCATGTTGTGTATGATGTCTAGCTTGTATTGCTTCTAACTTGAATTGCATCTGCTTACTTTACACATAATGCTTGTGAATATGACACGTGTTCCTGTTTCTAGAACATACGTGTACATGATGAGCACATCTCCCCTAGTCCAACATCGCAGGTGCTTGCTCTTACTTGGAACTGTTTGTAACGCCCCGGATTCAATGCGCCAGGTGTCCTTCATTTATTCGCCGTCATTGCCATGTCATTTGCTTGCGTGTTGCATTTTATCATGTCATCATGTGCATCTCATTTTGCATACATGTTCGTCTCATGCATCCGAGCATTTTCCCCGTTGTCCGTTTTGCAATCCGGCACTCCTATGTCCTCCGGCGTCCCCCTTTTGTATATCGTTGGGAGTGGGTGTTAAACTTTCTCGGAATGGCCCGAGGTTTGCCAAGCGGCCTTGGTACACCTCCGGTAGATCGCCTGTGAAGTTTCATGCCATTTGGAGGTCATTTGATACTCCAACGGTTAACCGGGTAACCGCAAAAGCCCCATTTCTCTTGCTGCCCAACACCCCTTCAAAGTGGCCCAAAACCCAGCAAACTCCCCTCCATGCTCTCGGTCGTTCGATCACGATCGTGTGGGTGAAAACCGCACCCCATTTGCACTCTCCTAGCTCCCTCCACCTATATAAATGTGTCTCCCCCCGAAATTCGCGGATGAATCCACCCCTAACCCTAGTCTACTCCTTCCTCTCGCCCGACGGACATGTCCGCGCGCTGCCGGACGAATTCCGCCGCCGCCCCTGCCCAATCTGGAGCCACCACTTGTCACCCCCGCCTCCCACCACCGCACGGCCCGCCGAGCCCATCGCGGGCCCGTGGGAGCCCGGTCGCGCC
>NC_057807.1:144041217-144045347 GCF_018294505.1 Triticum aestivum
CGGTAGCCGCGCCGCCTCGGCACCGACCACGCCGGCCACCGCGCAGCGCCCCGGCGCCGGTCGCTTTCCGCCCCTGCCGTGCCTCCAGCCCCGCCGGTGGCCGCCTCCACCTCGACCGGACCTCGCCTGCCGGAGCTCTCCACCGCGCCGCCGCCCGGCACCCTCGCCGGAGTTCCCCCTCCACTCCGGCCGGATCTACACCGGGTGGATGAGATCCATTGGGTTCCCGATCCAAACGGGCGCCTCCCCCCTGGACCTCGCCATCCCGCCTCTCGTTGTCCCGTTTTCGTCGGTATAAATCTCTCTGTCCCAAGATATTTTGCATTTTCATGTCCTGTTCAACGCATCATAACTTGCTGCATACTGCTCCGTTTCATGCGTGTAATCTGTCAAATTGTTCGACTCAACGAGTACTTCATTTCGTTCCATTGCATCATGTTCATTTGAGTCCATCTTGATGCCTTAATTTTCATTGCAAGAGTGCTATATGATGTTAACCTGCTGAAACTGTTATAAATTGATGATTTGTCATTTTTGTTGCATTTGATGTGTGCATCCTATGAGCATGAGCTCTATATGTGTTTTGTGCTACATCATGCCATCTTTACAGTGGTGTCATCCATGTATTTTTGTGAGTCTTGTACTGAGTGCATCAAGCTTGTTAAGTAGTGTACTTGTTGTTGCTGTTTTCCTGACTGATTCTGTTATTATATGATGCTATGTAAACCTGCTGCTACAAGTCATTCTATGCGTAATATGGAGATGTTCACTAAGGATGATTTGTTATACATGTTTTGCTCTATCCATTCATGCCCCTGGTTACATTTATAGCCTGCTGTAAAATGTCGTTATCGTGCCCTCAAAACTGCTAAATAATGTTGTTGTCAGCCTGTTATCATTAAGTTCAATGTTGCCATGATTGTTGTTAGTGATCCAAGCATGCTATAAACTTCCTCTTGCCATTCTTAGCTTCACAAACATGTATTATTACTGTTGGTTGCCTTGCCATGCCATGTATTGCTCTGTAGTGAGTGGTTCAAGCTCACCAACATGCCTACTTATTGCTGTTTCTGCCATGTATGAATCTGTCATATAACTTGCCATGTTTACATGGGTGCCATCATATCTTCTGATCCTTTTTGGCTTATGGTCAGTAAAGGACTTTTGTTCTATGCATTTAGTAGATTCATTCCGTGCCTTTGTTTGCCATGATAAGTTCCTGTAACATGTTGTTTGATAGCTCTAAACATTGCAACCTGATGTTATTTCTGCTAAGTCTGAAACTGTTATTATTTGCAATCTTGCCATGTCTTTTTGAGCATGTTCTAGTAGTTTCTGGAGATAGCTCAGTGTTCATGTTTTGTCATGCTTTACCTTTACTTCATGACCATGCCTTTTGTTTTCATATTTTGGTACTGTAGCATGTTTTTTTATGCTTGCTAGATGCCTGGTTGCTGTTATGGACAGATTGTTGCTATAACATGTATTGTGTGTATGTGTTGAACCGTTGCTCCGTTTTGAGTGTGCTTTATATGAAACTTGCTTGACTTTGCATGTAGTTTCATATTACCATGTTGCATCCTTGTTTTGAGGTGTTTGCTTGATGTTTGTATGCATTTTTCATCAGTGCCATGCTTTTCTTGTTTTGCTCATATCTCCTAGGTCGTAGCTCCGAATTAAATGAACTTTATATGCAACTTGACTAGAATTTCGTGTTGATCATCTTGGCGCATCTTAGCTTGATGTTTAACAACTCCAACTTAATGTTTGTTCAGATCTGGACCAATTTCTAAATTTGCATATGAGGACTTACCGGAATTGTTATATGTTGTTTCCGGCCTCATTTAAACTTGCCTTGATGTGTTGTTCTTGTTTGCATCATCTCTTGCCATGAGTAGCTTCATGTAGCCTTGTCATGCATCATGCTTGTTGTGCATCATGTCTTGTCTATGTGTGGTGTGTTTACCTATGTTGTGTGTTTCTTCTCGATAGTTCCCGTTTCGTTGCGATCGTGAGGATTCGTTCGTCTATGCTTGGTTCGTCTTCGTGGCTTCATCTTCTTCATGGACTCGTTCTTCTTCCTAGCGGGATTTCAGGCAAGATGACCACTACCCTGGATCTCACTACTATCATTGCTATGCTAGTTGCTTCGTTCTAACGCCATGCTGCGCTTCCTATCACTTGTTCTTCAAGCCTCCCCAATTGCCATGAACCTCTAACCTTTGACACCCTTCCTAGCAAACCGTTGTTTGGCTATGTTACCGCTTTGCTCAGCCCCTCTTATAGCGTTGTTAGTTGTAGGAGAAGTTGAAGATTGCTCCATGGTGGACAGGGTTATGTTGGGATATCACAATATCTCTTATATTATTAATGCATCTATATACTTGGTAAAGGGTGGAAGGCTCGGCCTTATGCCTGGTGTTTTGTTCCACTCTTTCCGCCCTAGTTTCCGTCATACCGGTGTTATGTTCCTGGATTTTTCGTTCCTTACGCGGTCGGGTGATTTATGGGACCCCCTTGACAGTTCGCTTTGAATAAAACTCCTCCAGCAAGGCCCAACCTTGGTTTTACCATTTGCCTCACCACCACCTACTTTTCTCTTGGCAGTCGCTCTCTCGAGGGTCATCTTTATTTTAGCCGCCCCCGGGCCAATGCTTGTCCAAGTGTTGGTCCAAACCGAGCGATGTCCAGCGCCCCCTGGGCAACCAGGGTCTATGCCAACCCGACGTCTTGCTCATCCAGTGTGCCCTGAGAACGAGATATGTGCAGCTCCTATCGGGATTTGTCGGCACAGCGGGCGGTCTTGCTGGTCTTGTTTTACCATTGTCGAAATGTCTTGTAAACTGGGATTCCGAGACTGATCGGGTCTTCCTGGGAGAAGGTATATCCTTCGTTGATCGTGAGAGATTATCATGGGCTAAGTTGGGACACCCCTGCAGGTTTAAACTTTCGAGAGCCGTGCCCGCGGTTATGTGGCAGATGGGAATTTGTTAATGTCCGGTTGTAGATAACTTGACACCAGATCCGAATTAAAACGCATCAACCATGTGTGTAGCCATGATAGTCTCTTTTCGGCGGAGTCCAGGAAGTGAACACGGTTTTGGGTTATGATTGACGTAAGTAGGAGTTCAGGATCACCTCTTGATCATTACTAGTTGACGACCGTTCCTTTGCTTCTTTTCTTGCTCTTATTTGCGTATGTTAGTCACCATATCATGCTTAGTTGCTGCTGCAACCTCACCACTTATCCCTTCCTTACCCATTAAGCTTTGCTAGTCTTGATACCCATGGTAATGGGATTGCTGAGTCCTCGTGGCTCACAGATTACTACAACAACAGTTGCAGGTACAGGTTTTGCGATGGTCATGACGCGAGAGCGATGTTTGCTTGTTTTGGAGTTCTTCTTCTGCTTCTTGTTCGATCAGGGGATAGGTTCCAGGTCGACAGCCTGGGCTAGCAGGGTGGATGTCGTTTGAGCTTCTGTTTGTGTTTCATCCGTAGTCGGATGTTGATCTTATCTAAGATGATGTTGTATTCGTGTGACATTGTATGCCTTTTGTATGTATCCCCATCTATTATGTAATGTTGATGTAATGATATCCACCTTGCAAAAGCGTTTCAATATGCGGGTCTATCCTTGGTGGGACCTTCGAGTTCCTTTTGGATAGGGTCGCATATTGGGCGTGACAAGTTGGTATCAGAGCCTCGACCGACCTTAGGAGCCCCCTTGATTGATCGTGTAGTTTGGCCGTTGTTGAGTCTAGAACAAAAACTATTTTGAGTCTCAGGATTATATATATCGGAGAGTAGGATTCTTTTTACTCCTCAGCCCCCTTCGTTGCTCTGGTGAGGAATCTTGACGTAGGTGTATTGAATTACTCCTCTTCCCTTTCAAACTTTCTTTAGGATCACACAGTTGGTTTTTTTCGATCGTTGTTTCTCAGCTCTTTTATCCGGTGCATTTCTCGTCAAGTTCACTCGAGCCTCTTCATCTTTGCCAAGTTCAATCCTTAGTTGTTTTCTTTTTCCCACCCGCCCACCCATTTTTCTTCTTGGAGCCAGAGCCTGTAATCGAGTATCCATCCTACTCGTGCGAAGTCTTTGCTTTCTTTCCTCAATGATTTCAACCG
>NC_057807.1:144045645-144048310 GCF_018294505.1 Triticum aestivum
CACCCCTTCTCTTCTTGGAGTTTGAGTCTCTTTCGAGCATCAATTCCATTTGTGTGGAGCCTCTTGAATCTTCCCTCAATTATTTCAACCGGTGAATTCTCATCTCGTTCGTCATTCTTTATCTCTTTTTCTTCTCCGGTGGATTCAATTCTAATTTTCAGTAGTGATTATATTCTTTTCCTCGGCTCAAATGTTTTCCCCTTGCTCATTCGCCTCTCGCCAGTTTATCCTTCCGGAGTGTTCAAGACATCTCGGAAGATTCGTCTGTGTTCCAATTAAGTCGAGGTTGTCACCTCATTCAAATATTTCAATTGTTTCGGTGCATCTTTTATCTGTTCAACAATCTTTTCCAACGGTCTTATCTCTTCAGTGGGCCCTAACCCACAGGTTTTTTCCCAGGATCTTACCTGACTCTTCTAATTCTCCCGGAGCTATTCTCAATTCTTTTTAAGTGTGACATAAGAATGAATCCCATCAGTCACATGCCTTCTCCAAGATCTCGTTCAAATTCTTTTCATTGTTGGCTCAACCTCTTCGCTTCTCGTTCCCCCGGAGTGCCTTAGCAATTTTGGTGGTGTTTATCATCGTCATTTGAAGACTGAAGTAGAGTTTCTCTTAAATCTTGTCCGTTCTCCCAGAGATCCATGGTGCTAGCTCGATGTTATCCTATCTAATTGTTTCCAGTCGTGCAATTCTTTTCATCCATCCGAAGTATTTCATGAGTTGTTTCCATTTCTTTCCTCCGAAGGCCATCATGTCATAATTCTTCATTCTCAGCGTGTAGCTATCATTCTCCAAATCTTGCCGGTGCATCATTCCAATAACCTCTAATTAGTTCATGGCCTCTTTGTTCTCATGTATCTAAATCCCATCAAGTATCTTCTTTCGTTTTCCAATTCTTCTCGGTGAATTGTGCCTTTGCTAATTTCATTTTCAATTCTTATGGTGGTTCATTGAAGATTCCTTTTCTGTTATCACCATATCAATTCATTCGTTCTTTTCTATCCTACCGGTGTGTCATGAAGACCCTCCCAAATTTGGTGCATATCTCCCCTTAATCTTTTCCCAATGAGAATAAGTAGTATATTAAATCCATTGCTTGTCATCAATTTAATTTGATGAAGGATAAGCATACAATAAATCTTATTCTTATATTCTCCAAGCGAGTAATCCCTTCCTTCGGAGTTTGTTCTTGATGAATAAACTCTAGTTCCAAGTGTTTTCATCTTTTCTTTTCCGGAGTTCAAATTTCCTCGGCCATTTTGTCGGAACCTCCATCTAAATCACCGCAAGGCTCATCTTATTCTTTTCCTTCATTCTATCTCATTGTATTTTGTCACCGGGGTTCTTCATGGTGGTTCTTCATGAGTTAATTCATTCTTCAAAAGTTCATCAAGATTCTTGTCGGCGGAGTTCAAGTATATTCTCTTCTCGCATATCAAAGTGCAATTAATTCTTCGAATTCTTTTGAAGTGGAGTTTTGCATTTCTTCGTTCCTCTCAGCTATTCAATTTTTTCTGCTTGTGGTTGGTTATCACCTCATAATTTTGAGATGTTATCCATAAGTCCACAACAAGCTTATTCTTTTTGTTGTTGATTTTCTCAACAATTTCGTTCAATCTTTTCTCGCAAGGATGCTTTTCAAATTCATTCGTGCTAGAAGATGTCATCTTCTTCTCCGTTCTTTTCTTTCAACTTTTTCAATTCTTCCGGAGGCATTGTGTCGTTCCTCTCATCAAGTATCATTCCATCCTCTCTAGCTCGTGTTCTATTCCTTCCATTTTCAGTCGGAGTGCTGCCTAAATCCTTTTAGTCTTATTCGTTTCTTATCTTGTTTTAACCGGAGTGGTCTCATAGTCTATTTGATTCCGTGAGCTTTTGATTCTCGTCATTCTCGTCGTTCCTCTCTTCTTCTCGAGTGCTCTCGATTCTTTGCTTCTTCTCTTGTGTCCTTGTTTCACCTCATCCCTTTTTTTCCTTCCGTCTCGGTCCTAAGATCTCGGGACGAGATCTCTTGTTAGTGGAGGAGAGTTGTAACGCCCCGGATTCGATGCGCCAGCTGTCCTTCATTTATTCGCCATCGTTGCCATGTCATTTGCTTGCGTGTTGCATTTTATCATGTCATCATGTGCATCTCATTTTGCATACATGTTCGTCTCATGCATCCGAGCATTTTCCCCGTTGTCCGTTTTGCAATCCGGCACTCCTATGTCCTCCGACGTCCCCCTTTTGTCTCTCGTTGGGAGTGGGTGTTAAACTTTCTCGGGATAGCCCGAGGTTTGCCAAGCGGCCTTGGTACACCTCCGGTAGACCGCCTGTCAAGTTTCGTGCCATTTGGAGGTTGTTTGATACTCCAACGGTTAACCGGGTAACCGCAAAAGCCCCTTTTCTCTTGCAGCCCAACACCCCTTCAAAGTGGCCCAAAACCCAGCAAACTCCCCTCCATGCTCTTGGTCGTTCGATCACGATCGTGTGGGCGAAAACCACACCCCCATTTGGACTCTCCTAGCTCCCTCCACCTATATAAATGTGTCTCCCCCCGAAATTCGCGGATGAATCCACCCCTAACCCTAGCCTACTCCTTCCTCTCGCCCGGCGGACATGTCCGCGCGCCGCCGGATGAATTCCGCCGCCGCCCCTGCCCAATCTGGAGCTGCCACTTGTC
>NC_057807.1:144048920-144062333 GCF_018294505.1 Triticum aestivum
CCTCGACCGGACCTCGCCTGCCGGAGCTCTCCACCGCGCCGCCGCCCGGATCCGCCGGCCGGCACCCTCGCCGGAGTTCCCCCTCCACTCTCGCCGGATCTACCCCGGGTGGATGAGATCCACCGGGTTCCCGATCCAAACGGGCGCCTCCCCCCTGGACCTCGCCATCCCGCCTCTCGTCGTCCCGTTTTCGTCGGTATAAATCTCTCTGTCCCGAGATATTTTGCATTTTCATGTCCTGTTCAACGAATCATAACTTGCTGCATACTGCTCCGTTTCATGCGTGTAATCTGTCAAATTGTTTGTCTCAACGAGTACTTCATTTCGTTCCATTGCATCATGTTCATTTGAGTCCATCTTGGTGCCTGAATCATCGTTGCAAGAGTGCTATATGATGTTAACCTGCTGAAACTGTTATAACTTGATGATTTGTCATTTTTGTTGCATTTGATGTGTGCATCCTATGAGCATGAGCTCTATATGTGTTTTGTGCTACATCATGCCATCTTCACAGTGGTGTCATCCATGTATTTTTGTGAGTCTTGTACTGAGTGCATCAAGCTTGTTAAGTAGTGTACTTGCTGTTGCTGTTTTCCTCACTGATTCTGCTATTATATGATGCTATGTAAACCTGCTGCTACAAGTCATTCTATGCACATCATCTGGAGATGTTCACTAAGGATGATTTGTTATACATGTCTTGCTCTATCCATTCATGCCCCTGGTTGCATTTATAGCCTGTTGTAAAATGTCGTTATCGTGCCCTCAAAACTGCTAAATAATGTTGCTGTCAGCCTGTTATCATTAAGTTCAATGTTGCCATGATTGTTGTTAGTGATCCAAGCATGATATAAACTTGTTCTTGCCATGCTTAGCTTCACAAACATGTATTTTTACTGTTGGTTGCCTTGCCATGCCATGTATTGCTCTGTAGTGAGTGGTTCAAGCTCACCAACATGCCTACTTATTGATGTTTCTGCCATGTATGAATCTGTCATATAACTTGCCATGTTTACATGGGTGCCATCATATCTTCTGATCCTTTTTGGCTTATGATAAGTAAAGGACTTTTATTCTATGCATTTAGTAGATTCATTCCATGTCTTTGTTTGCCATGATAAGTTCCTATAACATGTTGTTTGATAGCTCTAAACATTGCAACCTGATGTTATTTCTGCTAAGTCTGAAACTGTTATTATTTGCAATCTTGCCATGTCTTTTTGAGCATGTTCTAGTAGTTTCTGGAGATAGCTCAGTGTTCATGTTTTGTCATGCTTTACCTGTACTTCATGACCATGCCTTTTGTTTTCATATTTTGGTATTGTAGCATGTTGTTTTGATGCTTGCGAGATGCCTGGTTGCCGTTATGGACAGATTGTTGCTATAACTTGTATTGTGTGTATGTGTTGAACCATTGCTCCGTTTTGAGTGTGCTCTATATGAAACTTGCTTGATTTTGCATGTAGTTTCATATTACCATGTTGCATCCTTGTTTTGAGGTGTTTGCTTGATGTTTGTATGCATTTTTCATCAATGCCATACTTTTCTTGTTTTGCTCATATCTCCTAGGCCGTAGCTCCGAATTAAATGAACTTTATATGTAACTTGACTAGAATTTCATGTAGATCATGTTGGTGCATCTTAACTTGCTGTTTAACAACTCCAACTTAATGTTTGTTCAGATCTGGACCAATTTTGAAATTTGCATATGAGGACTTACCGGAATTGTTATATGTTGTTTCCGGCCTCATTTAAACTTGCCTTGATGTGTTGTTCTTGTTTGCATCATCTCTTGCCATGAGTAGCTTCATGTAGCCTTGTCATGCATCATGCTTGTTGTGCATCATGTCTTGTCTATGTGTGGTGTGTTTACCTATGTTGTGTGCTTCTTCTCGATAGTTCCCGTTTCGTTGCGATCGTGAGGATTCGTTCGTCTATGCTTGGTTCGTCTTCGTGGCTTCATCTTCTTCATGGACTCGTTCTTCTTCCTATCGGGATTTCAGGCAAGATGACCGCTACCCTGAATCTCACTACTATCATTGCTATGCTAGTTGCTTCATTCTAAGGCTATGTTGCGCTTCCTATCACTTGTTCTTCAAGCCTCCCCAAATTGCCATGAACCTCTAACCTTTGACACCCTTCCTAGCAAACCATTGTTTGGCTATGTTACCGCTTTGCTCAGCCCCTCTTATAGCGTTGTTAGTTGCAGGTGAAGTTGAAGATTGCTCCATGGTGGACAGGGTTATGTTGGGATATCACAATATCTCTTATATTATTAATGCATCTATATACTTGGTAAAGGGTGGAAGGCTCAGCCTTATGCCTGGTGTTCTGTTCCACTCTTGCTGCCCTAGTTTCCGTCATACCGGTGTTATGTTTCGGATTTTGCGTTCCTTACGCGGTCGGGTGATTTATGGGACCCCCTTGACAGTTCGCTTTGAATAAAACTCCTCCAGCAAGGCCACAACCTTGGTTTTACCATTTGCCTCACCACCACCTACTTTTCTCTTGGGAGTCGCTCTCTCGAGGGTCATCTTTATTTTAGCCCCCCCGGGCCAATGCTTGTCCAAGTGTTGGTCCAAACCGAGCGATGTCCGGCGCCCCCTGGGCAACCAGGGTCTATGCCAACCCGACGTCTTGCTCATCCGGTGTGCCCTGAGAACGAGATATGTGCAGCTCCTATCAGGATTTGTCGACACAGCGGGCGGTCTTGCTGGTCTTGTTTTACCATTGTCGAAATGTCTTGTAAACCGGGATTCCGAGACTGATCGGGTCTTCCTGGGAGAAGGTATATCCTTCATTGATCGCGAGAGCTTATCATTGGCTAAGTTGGGACACCCCTGCAGGGTTTAAACTTTCGAGAGCCGTGCCCGCGGTTATGTGGCAGATGGGAATTTGTTAATGTCCGGTTGTAGATAACTTGACACCGGATCCGAATTAAAACGCATCAACCGTGTGTGTAGCCGTGATGGTCTCTTTTCGGCGGAGTCCGGGAAGTGAACACGGTTTTGGGTTATGATTGTCGTAAGTAGGAGTTCAGGATCACCTCTTGATCATTACTAGTTGACGACCGTTCCTTTGCTTCTCTTCTCGCTCTTATTTGCGTATGTTAGCCACCATATCATGCTTAGTCGTTGCTGCAACCTCACCACTTATCCCTTCCTTACCCATTAAGCTTTGCTAGTCTTGATACCCATGGTAATGGGATTGTTGAGTCCTCGTGGCTCACAGATTACTACAACAACAGTTGCAGGTACAGGTTTTGCGATGATCATGATGCGAGAGTGATGTTTTCTTGTTTTGGAGTTCTTCTTCTTCTTCTTCTTCGATCAGGGGATAGGTTCCAGGTCGGCAGCCTGGGCTAGCAGGGTGGATGTCGTTTGAGCTTCTATTTGTGTTTCATCCGTAGTCGGATGTTGATCTTATGTAAGATGATGTTGTATTCGTGTGGCATTGTATGCCTTTTGTATGTATCCCCATCTATTATGTAATGTTGATGTAATGATATCCACCTTGCAAAAGTGTTTCAATATGCGGGTCTATCCTTGGTGGGACCTTCGAGTTCCTTTTGGATAGGGTCGCATATTGGGCGTGACACTGTTATACGTGGTTGCGTTTTCCGTATGATGTCTAGTTTGTATTGCTTCTGATTATGTAGAATTGCATCCGCGTAGCTTACAACTTATACCTGCAACGATCACTTACCCATAAGACACATTTAACTTGGGACTGTGATGTACGTTGCATCTTGCATTGTCTTCTAGCTTGTACTGCTTCTAATTTCTTGAAATGGCACTTACGACAAGACACTTTTTACCTGATAGAGTGATATTGGTTGCATGTTCATATGGTGCCTAGCTTTCATTTCTTCTAATTTTGTTGAAATGCCTTCCGCTTACTGTTTTTTCATACATATTCCATCCTCCTATCGTACGTGTGAATATGAAACGCTGTATTTTTTTTGTATATATTCCATCCTCCTATCCTGTGCTTGCCTTACATCAAAGTAGTGTTCGTCTGTATCATGCATCAACCAGTTATGCAGAGCCAATTTTATTCATCTTCTTGTGGTTTTGACTTCATAAGGCAATATTAGAAAATAGGAAGGAAAAGAGTAAGTTAGGGGATGTTGGTGGTACTCCGCACCGACGCAAACAGAGACTCTCTAGATTTGCCACTTCTACTGCTAATGAAGTTGAAGTCCCAAGTCTACATGATGAGTTCATCTCCCGTACTCCACCATCGCAGGTGCTTGCTCTAAGTTGACAGTGTGATAATTGGTTTCATGTTGCATATGTTGTCTAGCCTGTATTTCTTCTATTTTGATTAAATTGCACCTGCTGAGTTTATACATTATACATGTGCATATGACATGGCTTTCTATGTCTAGAATACACTGCATCTATCTATCATACCATGTTCTTACATCAAAGTACTGCTGTTGTGTATCCCGCATCAGTAACTCATGATTGGACGCTTTTAACATGGCAGTTTGATAGTGGTTGCATCTTGCATTGATTTCTATGTTGTACTGCTTCTAATTTTTCAAATTGCCACTTATGACAAGACACTTTTAACTTGGCAGGGTAATATTGGTTGCATCTTTCATATGGTGTCTAGCATGCATTACTTCTATTTTCTTGAAAATCCTTCTGCTTAGTTTGCACATCGTAGCTGTGAATATGTCACGCCGTCCTATTTTTCTTACATATTCCATCCTCATACGGTTGTCTTACATCAAAGTATTGCTTGTCTGTATCATGCATCAATGAGTTCTGAAGAGTGATTTTATTCTTTTGTGTTGTGGGTACAGCTTGACATGGCAAAGTCAAAAAAGAGCAAGGAAAATAATATAGTAGGGAGTGCTGTTACTCGTCAGGTGAAACGGAAAAGGTTCTGCCATCGAGATTCTGCTGGTACTTATAGTGCAGTAGAAGGTCCAAGTCCACCGTCTAAATCTACAAACACAGTATCACCTGCTCCACCAGCTGCAGCATCCGCTTCAACTGTACCAACATCTCCACCAGTTACTCGTTCGTTTGCTCCGGTACTGGCCAGTTCCCAAGCTGCCTTCACACCTAACACTACTTTCAAAGCACTCCTGACACACCAGCACTTGGCAAGATCAGATGAAACTCATGAGCATCAACACCAAGACGGTACCTGACCTAGTCAAGTTGCAGTTGCATGCTCCTTTATATGTACTCTCACAGTTTGATGTACACTAACACTTTCCATATTCGTTGTTGAACTAGCACCATGGAGCAAGCGGAAACAGACATCAGGGATAATGCTTGAAAGATTAACAAAATCTAAAGGAGGAAGAATGGAGATCCATTTTGAGGCAGGTTTAAAAAAGGCCACGTGATGCTACAGAGTCAGCCAAGTTACTATCAGAGGCAGCCGTTGTCATTAGGTGTCATGCGCGTATCCTCCCAATGTGGATCCAGTACAGGGATGAGAAAGACAATACCCAGTTTAACACCTTCCTTGACCATTTATCCGTAAGTAATGTTATTCATCGCAATTAGTAATATTGTCTTGCTCTGTCCCATACTTTCTAGCTTCCTCCTAATAAGACTCACATTCTTTTTGCAACAGATGAGGTTCAAGTTGGATCCGAAAGATGATGCAACTAAACAAGCATGCACTCATGTTTTTCAGTCTGCTCTGCGACAGTATCGGTACCACCTTAGAAAATCTCACTTTGAAGGCAAGGCTAACAATTAAATCGCCCAAACATCTCTAGTGGAATATATTACAGATGAAGACTGGATAGCCCTTGTTAAACACTGGTCTGATCCAAAGTATCAAGTAGGCTATATGTATTTGATCAGACCACATATTGAACTTGTATTTATGTATGTGCCTTACAAGTGTATCTTCTTCTAGGCTAACTGTTTGAAGAACAAAACCAACCGTTCTAAAGTGAAATTCCAACAGACAACAGGATCTCGTAGCTATATTGCACACTGCAAGGCTCTTGTAAATAGCTGCTACTTCCTTCTTTTTTTTGTGCCATATTATCGTATCTATATTGACTTGTTCCAAATATAGAGGAAACCCCGTGCGGACCAAAAATAACCTGAACCGAATGCAGTGCAAATCTTCAAGGATTGCCACACCAGCAAGATGAAGGGCATGAGCACACCAGTTCAAGCCGCTATTGTAAGTCCTTACTCCTCCTACCTTGAACTGATTGGTACTGTGATGTGTTCATTTAACTACTTGGTTTGCAGCCAATGTCAGTTACTCTGTTCACTTTTATACACAGTTGTCTTAACATATCATTTCACCTTACATGGTTTAAAAGAGACGAAGGATATTCTTTTGGTCTTGATCTGTAATCTAGTTGTTATGTTCATGTGCGCACACAATGATAAAATAGCCTGTTTGTTTTATATCTATTTGCCCATGATATGAATGATGTCATACTGTGATCCTACTTTAAACCATGTCTCTTTATCCTTAGATGTCAACGAATGTGAGGAAATAGACAATACAGTAGGCATGCTACATGGACATATGTTCCGAAAGTGATTTTATTATATAGTTGGCACTACAATACATGCTAATGTATTACAGTAGTTCACCAAAATAAGTTATGTATAAACGTTTAACCTACTTTTTTTGTTTTTTTCTCATTAGTAACTTATCTGGTACACTAATCTACAAGTTCAAACTTTCAGGAAGCTATGGAACAAATGATTGAACAACCACAACCACCTGAAGGTGACGAGGCTACTACAGGCACAATGTCACCTATTGCTGTAGTGCGTCAGTATCTCTCCACTAACAGTGCAAAAAGCACCTTCCTGCATAATTCTGGGTTGGTTGTCAAGGTAACCTCGTCCAAATCGCCTACTGAACAAAATCTTCCTGCTAGACAGAGTGATATATCTGTGCTCCAGACACAAGTCCAATCCCTAATGGACGTTGTTTCGGAAACAAGAACAGTGGTTGAGAAATGTCGTCAAGATATGAATGGTTTTGAAACCATACTATCAGACATTCGCTTCGTTGTTCAAGAGCAATAGCGGAAAAAGGTGGAGATCATGCTGCTCCATCAGATTCTACAGCCTGAAACATTAGCACTCATGTCAAATGATCTGTGCTTCTATACATCTGATGGTGCTTTTATCTGGAAGGACTGTAAACTTTATGCCAACAGGCCTTTTGTTGTATGGTTGGAATTTATTTTGTTGTGATACAACATTTATGATGCTGCCACAGGCTGCAGTAATTACAACATTAGTGTAGGTTTATCTTAGTAATGTATTCGGCCGAAAGCTTCGTAGGAGCCCAACATGCCAACATTCGTCGGGCCCATTCCAATTGGGCTAAAAATGATTACGGGCCGAAATTGGCATGTAGCCCACTAAAAATATCTGGGCTTAAATCAGCATAAGCTTTCAAAATTTTCTTGTAGGTCTGTGCCCATAGTGGGCCTTTACTAGGCCTAAACATAATTTGGGCCCTCAGTAAAAATAGGCCATTTACAGGTGTAAATATCTCGAGCCCATAAAAAACATGGGACTTTAATAGACCGAAAGTGAGATTGGGCCCTGATTGTGCCAAATAACCCACTGTACTTAGCAGGCCGAAATGGTGGCCCATCTACGATGCGGATATTTGACAGGCCGAAATTCGGACAGGCCGTAAATGCGCCGACCTAATACACGGGCCTTTAACAGGCCGGAACTTCAGTCGGGCTAGATTATCGTCATTTTTATATGGGCAGTTAATGAGCCCGATATGATGTTGGGCCACATATGGCCCATGGTTTACGTCTGGTGTTAACAGGCCGAAAATGACAACAGGCCGAAAGTGGCCCAAATCTATAGTGGGCCTCTAACAGGCCGAATGACAAACATGGCCGAATATGACCCAAATCCTTCACGGTCGTTTATGGGCTGAAAGTTTTGATGGCCTGTAAATGGGCCCAAATGAAGATGGACCTTTAACAAGCCGGAAATACATCAGGTCGTAATTCGGCCCAATTACTTAGCGGACTGTTAACGGGCCAGAAGTGACCATGGGCCGCATTGATGACAAGTTTAGACCAGGCCGTTGACGGGCCGATTTAATAGAGAATGTTGGGCATTTAGCTGGGCCAGCCCATTATGGTCTGCAGAATCTAGTGGGCCTTTAGCTGGGCCGCCCCATTGTGGTCTGCAAAATCTTGTGGGCCTTTAGCTGGGCCGGCCCATTATGGTTCGCAAAATCATGTGAGCCTTTAGCTGGGCCGACCCATTATGGTCCGCTAAATTTTGTGGGCCTTTAGCTGGGCCGGCCCATTATGGTCCACTAAATCTTATGGGGCTTCGGTTGGGCCGGCCCATTTAAACTTTATGGGCCACTTTTGGGCCGGTCCACGTGTCAACATATCATAGGCCCATCTCGACCGTTGGATGAGTGACACCTGTGCCAACGCGGAGCTGACACGTGGATCCGTCAGCCAATGAGAATTTTACACGTGGAAAATCGGCATTGGTCGTGGCTGTTAACGAGTTATCGGATCCAAAATCCGACCCGATAGCTTAACAGTGTTCGGTTACGGTGGATGCCACGTGTCGGTCTCCCTTGACGAAAGCACTTCTATGACGCACGATTTATCGTCATGGAAGTGGACACTTCCGTGATGATAATTTTGGTAATGTCATGGAACACTTCTACGACAGCACAGGTATGACTATCTTGATTCTATCATAAATTTGTCATGGATGTACATGCATGACAAAAAACGCGACCTACTATGACAAACACGTATCATCACGGAAGTGTATTTTTTTTGTAGTGAGAGATACCTCTCTGATAGTCAGAGTGACAAATCCTAATCTCGATCTATGACAACCCAACAAACACCTTCGGAGATGAGCATCTTTATGATCACCCAGTTATGTTGTGACGTATGATAGCACACAAGGAATTCCTCCGGTATTCGGGAGTTGCATAATCTCATAGTCAAAGGAATATGTATTTGACATGAAGAAAGCAATAACAGTAAAACTGAATGATCAATATGCTAAGCTAACGGATGGGTCTTGTCCATCACATCATTCTCCTAATGATGTGATCCCATTCATCAAATGACAAGACATGTCTATGGTTAGGAAACTTAACCATCTTTGATTAACGAGCTAGTCTAGTAGAGGCTTACTAGGGACACGGTGTTTTGTCTATGTGTCCACACATGTATCAAGTTTCGGGTTAACACAATTCTAGCATGAATAATAAACATTTGTCATGATATAAGGAAATATAAGATAACAACTTTATTATTGCCTCTAGGGCATATTTCCTTCAGTCTCCCACTTGCACTAGAGTCAATAATCCAATTCTCATCACCATGTGATTTAACACCAATAGTTCACATCTTTATGTGATTAACACCCATAGTTCACATCGCCATGTGACCAATACCCAAAGAGTTTACTAGAGTAAATAATATAGTTCACATCGCTTGTGATTAACACCCAAAGATTATTAAGGTGTGATCATGTTTTGCTTGTGAGAGAGGTTTAGTCAACAGGTCTGCCACATTCAGATTCGTATGTATTTTGCAAATTTCTATGTCTACAATGCTCTGCATGGGGCTACTCTTGCTAATTTCTCCCACTTTCAATACGTATCCAGATTGAGACTCAGAGTCATCTGGATCAGTGCCAAAGCTTGTATTGACGTACCCTTTACGACAAACTCTTTGTCACCTCCATAACCGAGAAACATTTCCTTAGTCTCCTTTAGGTACCTAAGGATAATTTTGACCGTTGTCCAGTGATCTACTCCTGGATCACTATTGTACCCCCTTGCCAAATTCATGACAAGGTACACAATAGGTCTGTTATACAGCATGGCATACTTTATAGAACCTATGGTTGAGGCATAGGGAATGACTTTCATTCTCTTTCTATCTTCTGCCATGGTCGGGTTTTGAGTCTTACCCAACTTCATACCTTATAACTCAGGCAAGAACTCCTTCTTTGACTGATCCATTTTGAACTCCTTCAAAATCTTTATCAAGGTATGTACTCATTGGAAGTCTTATCAAGCGTCTTGATCTATATCTATAGATCTTGATGCCCAACATGTAAGCAGCTTCACCAAGGTCTTTCTTTGAAAAACTCCTTTCAAACACTCCTTTATGCTTTCTAGAAAATTCTACATCATTTCGATCAACAATATGTCATTCACATATACTTATCGGAAAGGTAGTAGTGCTCCCACTCACTTTCTTGTAAATACAGGCTTCACCGCAAGTCTGTATAAAACTATATGCTTTGATCAACTCATCAAAGCATATATTCCAACTCTGAGATGCTTGCACCAGTCCATAGATGGATCGTTGGAGCTTGCACATTTTGGTCGCACCTTTAGGATTGACAAAACCTTCTTGTTGCATTATATACAACTCTTGTTTAATAAATCCATTAAGCAATGCAGTTTTGATATCCACTTGCTAGATTTCATAAAATGCGGCAATTGCTAACATGATTCGGATAGACTTAAGCATCGATACGAGTGAGAAAATCTCATCGTAGTCAACACCTTGACCTTCTCGAAAACCTTTTTGCGACAATTCGAGCTTTGTAGATAGTAACACTACCATCAGCGTGCGTCTTCCTCTTGAAGATCCATTCATTCTCAATGGCTTGCCGATCATCGGGCAAGTCCACCAAAGTCCATACTTTGTTCTTATATATGGATCCTATCTCAGAGTTCATGGCCTCAATCCTTTTATCGAAATCTGGGCTCATCATAGCTTCTTCATAGTTTGTAGGTTCGTCATGGTCTAGTAACTTGACTTCCAGAACAAGATTACTGTACCACTCTAGTGCGGAACATGCTCTGTTCGACCTATGAGGTCCAGTAGTAACTTGATCTAAAGTTTCATGATCATTATCATTAGCTTCCTCTCTAGTCGGTGTAGGCATCACGGGAACGGATTTCTCTGATGAGCTACTTTCCAATTCGAGAGAAGGTACAATTACCTCATCAAGTTCTACTTTCCTCCCACTCACTTCTTTCGAGAGAAACTCCCTTCTCTAGAAAGTTTCCATTCTTGGCAACAAAGATCTTGCCTTCTGATTTGTGGTAGAAGGTGTACCCAATTTTTTCTTTAGGGTATCCTATGAAGACGCACTTCTCCGATTTGGGTTCGAGCTTATCAGGCTGAAGCCTTTTGACATAAGTGTCGCAACCCCAAACTTTAAGAAATGACAGCTTAGGTTTCTGGTCAAACCACAGTTCATACGGTGTCGATTCAACGGATTTAGACGGTGCCCTATTTAACGTGAATGCAGCTGTCTCTAATGCATAACTCCAAAATGATAGTGGTAAATGGGTAAGAGACATCATAGATCGCACCATTATCTAATAAAGTACGGTTACGACATTCGGACACACCATTACGCTGTGGTGTTCTAGGTGGCGTGAGTTGTCAAACTATTCCACTTTGTTTTAAATGAAGGCCAAACTCGTAACTCAAATATTCGCCTCCACGATCAGATCGTAGAAACTTTATTTTCTTATTACGATGATTCTCCACTTCACTCTGAAATTCTTTGAACTTTTCAAATGTTTCAGACTTGTGTTTCATTAAGTAGATATACCCATATATGCTCAAATCATTTGTGAAGATCAGAAAATAACGATACTACCACGAGCCTCAACACTCATCAGACCGCATACATTGGTATGTATTATTTCCAGTATGTCATTGGCTCGCTCCATTGTTCCAGAGAATGGAGTTTTAGTCATCTTGCCCATGAGGAATGGTTCACAAGTATCAAATGATTCATAATCAAGTGATTCCAAAAGTCCATCTACATGGAGTTTCTTCATGTGTTTTACACCAATATGACCTAAATGGCAGTGCCACAAGTATGTTGCACTATCATTATCAACTTTGCATCTTTTGGCATCAATATTATGAATATGTGTATTACTATGATCGAGATTCAATAAACCCTTTACATTGGGTGTATGACCATAGAAGGTTTTATTCATGTAAACAGAACAACAATTATTCTGACTTAAATGAATAACCGTATTGCAATAAACATGATCCAATCATATTCATGCTCAACTCAAACACCAAATAACATTTATTTAGGTCAACACTAATCTCGAAGGTAGAGGGAGTATGCGATGGTGATCTTATCAACCTTGGAATCACTTCCACAGATCGTTACCTTGCCCTTAACTAGTCTCTGTTCATTTTGCAACTCCTGTTTTGAGTTACTAATCTTGGCAACTGAACCGGTATCAAATACCATGGGGTTACTATGAACACTAGTAAAGTACACATCAATAACATGTATACCGTATATACCTTTGTTTACTTTGCCATCCTTCTTATCCGCCAATTATTTGGGGTAGTTCCGCTTCCAGTGACAATTCCCTTTGCAGTAGAAGCACTCAGTTTCAAGCTTAGGTCTAGCTTTGGGCTTCTTCACGGGAGTTGCAACTTGCTTGCCATTCTTCTTGAAGTTCCCTTTCTTTCCTTCGCCTTTTTTCTTGAAACTAGTGGTCTTATTAACTATCAACACTTGATGCTCTTTCTTGATTTCTACCTTCGCTGATTTCAGTATCGCGAAGAGCTCGGGAATCATTTTTGTCATCCCTTGCATATTATAGTTCATCACGAAGTTCTAGTAGCTTGGTGATCGTGACTAGAGAACTCTATCAATCACTATCTTATTAAAACCAAAACAGTGATTTATCAAGTTTGCTGATTTAACCTTCAACCAGGACCGACTGTAGTCAAATTCAATTCAACTAAAGTTGGAGAAATAGACACCCGCCAGCCACCTTTATGCAAAACTAGTTGCATTATGTCGGTGGAACCGGTCTCATGAACGTGGTCATGTAAGGTTGGTCTGGGCCGCTTCATCCAACAATACCGCGAATCAAAATAAGACATTAACGGTAAGCAGTGCGACGATCACCACCCACCATTACTGGAATCAGGATCTTTGCCGTCAGCCTGTTCTTTGTCTTCTGCTAGCTGACGGCAAAGTAGGTCTTTGCCATCAGCATACAGAAGGCTGGCAGCAAAAAACTAGCGGACGGCAAAGAGCTTGTTTGCCGTCCGCTAGCGAACGACATAGAAGCTTTGTCGTCTGCTAGCGGACAACAACGAGGGAGGGTGGCCCACTGGTTGTCAACCCCTAACGGGGCCCCTCTTTGCCGTCTGCTAGCAGATGACAAAGCTTTCTTTGCCATCCGCTAGCGGACGATGAAGCTTTCTTTGCCGTCCGCAAGCAGACGACAAAGGTTGGGCTGACGTCAAAGCTTGAAAATTGACTTAACGGCCACGCCCCGCCATCGCCCTCTCTCTGTGTCTCTCTCCTCTTTCTTCCCCCTGGTGCCACCCCGCGTCGTTGCCGCTGCACCCTCCGCATGTCGTCT
>NC_057807.1:144063053-144085306 GCF_018294505.1 Triticum aestivum
GATGAAAAAAGAAGAAGAAAAGTAGAATAAGTAGAAGGGGGAAGAAGAATAAGAAAAAGAGGAAGAGGAAGAAGAAGAAGAAGAAGAAGAAGAAGAAGAAGAAGAAGAAGAAGAAGAGGAGGAGGAGGAGGAGGAGGAGAAAAAGAGGAGAAGGTGACTAGGTTAGTTTGATTTTCTAGGTTAGTTATGTTAGTTATCTTTAGACTAGGTTAGTTAGGTTAGTTTCTAGGTTAGTTAGGTTAATTAGTTTGAGGGGTTTTGGTGATGTCATTTTGTTCTCCAAGAGATGATACCTGGCAAGATAACCAAATATGCCAAATTTTACATGCTAGAATTTTATTGGAATTTATAGAGAATATTTCCTTTGTAAATATTCCAAAAGCTTGAAATATCAGAAAAGGGTTTTCACCCACCAAATATTTTATTATTTTTATGTTGTACTAATTTCGTTTACTCTTTGTCATTGCAGGTGTTGACAGATGGTGGGCGCGGGTCGAGACCGCTCCGAGGCTCCTTCCTCGGCGCGTGCTGGGGGGGGTGTTATTATTCCACCCCAGCACCTTCGGAGAGCGCTGGATGACAGTATGCAGACACCGCCGGGGGCTTCTTCTTCGGTCGGGAGAGGTCCGGGGAAGCCGAAGAGGGCTGCTAGAGGTGGACATGGCGGCGGGAGAGGTAGGAAGGCTGCTGCGCCTTCCTCGACGCCACCCCCAGCTGATTCTCCGGACTACCATAGTGCTCCGTCTCAGGAGGACCGGTCTCGGACTCCAGTCCATGAGCCTCGGGCCGATGAGCCTCGGGTCGATGAGCCTTCGTCCCAGGAGACTCCGATCCCAGAGCCTTCGTCCTAGGAGACTCGGGCCCCAGAGTCTTCGTCCCACAAGACTCCGGTCCTAGAGTCTTCATCCCACGTGACTCCGGAGACTAGTGGCCATGCTGATGACGAGGAGACCTGGTCTGAGGATAGTTTTAGCGAGGACGAGCTGGTTGAGCAGGGCAAGAGGGTCTACCAGCGTGGTGGTACGAAGCTCCCGGCCGTGCCGGAGACCCGCGATCAGAGGTGGTTGATTCAGCCTAACAGGGAGAAGTAAGTGCATTTTCTCTTTTTTAACCTTTGTCCTTCATGTTTCTTCAAATTAATATCTAATGTGTTGGCCTTGTCATACTACAGGGGTTAGATACACCCCAATGGTGTCCGCAGGCCCAACCAGGTCCTTGGTGTGATTTGCCGGCAGCACTTCTCGGGATGAGTCATGTTGCCCGGTGAGGGTCAGGCTCCACAGCTAGCAATGAGCTGGGAGCTGTACGGGGCTGCCCCGACCCCGCCAGAGGAGAGGGTCGATGGTGTCGTGTGCGAGACGGTGGCCGACATTGTGAGGCGGCAGTTTTGGGTAATTTCTCCTTTACAGAATTAAAAATCAACATTACCTAGTGATTGTACTAATCAGTGTTGTCTTGTTCGATTGCAGACCTTCTACAGGGTTGCTGAGGAACACGAGGCGGATGCGGCTAGGGTTCTCGAAGTCGAGTCCAAGCGCCTACTTCAGAACTTACGAGGCTAGGGTGCAGGCTGTTCGAGATTAGTATGCCTCGACTAACATTAGGAGGGCCAAGAAGAAGTGTCGCCGCAAGTATCTGAGTAAGGAGAAGTACATGAGGGTAATTACCTATTATTAAGGCCTTGTACTTAGTTTCCTTGACTTCATTCGTAGGCGAAGCGCTGGAATTTCTCTTTGCCAAACTTAGGTGCCCCCGAGATGGTGTGCGGATATGATGGACTGTTGGGAGGCATTGGTGGATGAGTGGTGCTCTCCCCAATGGCTAGCCGAACACAACAAGGCCAGGGATAAGCGTTCCCAAATGCGAGGTGTGCCACACCATCAAGGGAGCTCCAACCTGTTTGAGTACGGGGATCACTGCGTATGTGGTTTCAGCCCTTAATGGTTCATGCAATTTCATTCTTCATGCTAGCTTCAGCCCTTAACTAATATGTTGTTCCTCTCTTTTAGGCAAAACACAACAAGAAGGAAGTGCCACCGCTGTACAACCTCTATGCCATGGCCCATATGGCCCCGTTCAAGAAGGCTAAGGCATTCTCTAAGGATGACCTCGATCATCCGGAGAGCTTCACCAACATCTCCTCCCACAACAAGCTCGTGAGGTACAAAGACTTTGGGAAGGCGACAAAAGGGGATGACTTCAACCCGAGCCAGAGTCCTTTTGATACAGAGCTCATGATGCTATCTCGTGAGGGGAGGAAACATGGTTCGGTAGCCATTCGGGATGGACTGATATGTTGTCCTAGAAGTATCCTGGAGATCAAGAAGCGCCACACGAGGTCTCTTCCTGAGATACCGCCTCAACCACGACCAATGGACCTCGCCATCGAGGCTAGGGCCCAGGAGCTTCTGGCGGAGGCAACCAGGCAGGCCAAGGAGAGGGAGATCGAGCTAGAGCAGAAGACGGCTAGGATGCTAGAGGAGGAGAGCAACCGGAACAACAGGTCTCACCGGGCCCTATACGAGCTCCTCGTGGTAAGTTTCTCCTACTTATTAGCCAAATCATGCATGCAATGTTCGTTCATTACTAACTAATATGACCGACTTGTGAAAACAAAATGTGCAGTCCGTGTGCGAGAAAAACAGTCAGACCCCTCCGCCGATGCCTCAGATTGCTATAGCGGACACGGTGAGTTTCATTTGAGTGGTCATTAGTTACTAGTATTCACGTTTCAGTTGCATCATGCTAACGAGACATTGCAAATGATCTTTGGTGCAACATTCCTCCTGACAAGCATCGACCAATCCTTCTCCGTCTCCCACTGGCGCAACCCCGACCCGACCGGTCCTTGTCCGTCTGGCACTGGCGTAGACCCGGCCGATCCTTCAGCTCCGTGATGACGGTAAGTTTTTGCCTACCAAATGCATAAAGACCTAGACTTAGCTTTATTTCTTCCAAAATGGTTACCATAATGACCTAGACTTAGATAATCTTCCTACAAATGACCTAATTAGCTTACTTAGCTCCAAATGATCTATACTTAACTAAATTAGCTCTAATATGCTTAGTTACCTAGGTTAGCTCAATAAAGACCTATACTTAGCTTACTTATGTCAAAAATGGCATAATATGCTTAGTTAACTCAAAAATGGCATAATTACTTATGTTAGCACAAAAATGACCTATACTTACATTAATTTCCTCCAAACTGACATAATAAGACTACTTAGCTAAAAATGGCACAATTGCCTATGTAAGCTCTAAAATGACACAAATAAGGAATAATAAGAAGAAAAACAAGGAAGAGGAGAAAAAGAAAGAATAGAAGAAGAAAGAGAAGAAAAAGAAAGAATAAAATAAGAAGAATGAGAAGGAAAAGGCCAAAACCCTTCTTCTTCTTCTAGTTTTCTTCTTCTTCTTCTTCTTCTTCTCTAAAATGACCTAAGTTAGCTCTAATATGCTTAGTTACCTAGGTTAGCTCAATAATGACCTATACTTGGCTGCTTTATATCAAAAATGGCATAATATGCTTAGTTCACTCAAAAAAGGCATAATTAGCTAGGTTAACTCCATTTTGCCTAAGTATGCTTACTTCTTCTTCTTCTTCTTCTTCAATTTTCTTCTTCTTCTTCTTCTTCTTCTTCTTCTTCTAGTTTTCTTCTTCTAACTTTCTTGTTTCCCATTTTGCAGATTTCATTTACTTCACAGAAGCTTGCATGGATGGAATGTTCCCTTTCCGCTTTTCTTTTGTATCGATGACCAATGTGGAACTTGTTAGATGGATGGATAAGTGTTGGATGAACAATGTGATGAAACTATGTGTTGGTTATATATGGATGGAACTATGTGTTGGTTATGTATGTAGGATGAAACTTGTGTGTTGGATATGTCATATGTCTGCTGTGAAATTTGTGGGCTGAAATTGAATGAATATAAGAAAAAACAGAAAAAATAGGGGCTATACAGGCTCTTTGCCGTCTGCTAGCAGACGGCAAAAAGCTTTGCCATCAGCTAGCAGACGGCAAAGCTGCCATGTGGCAGCTACCTATGCAACCTGGGGTATTGGCTGGCCTATCTGGTTACTTTGCCGTATGCTGGCAGACGGCAAACAACATTGCACCTTTGCCGTCCGCCAGCACACAGCATAGCTTGACACGTGGCAGCACCGGGGGGCTGCCTATTTTGCTACTTTGTCATCCTCTAGCGGACGGCAAAACATGCCTTTAACCCCCTAACAGACCTAACCTGGCACTTGTGCCGTCCAGGCTCTTTGCCATCTGCTAGCGGACGACAAAGAGCCTTTCATCTTTGCTGTCCGCCAGTAGACGACAAAGAGCCCTTCGTCGTAGCCTATTCAGCCGGACCTGTTGCCGTCTGCTAGCGGACGGCAAAGATCTTTGCCGTCAGCCAGGCATGCCTTTGCCGTCAGCCATGGCAGACGGCAAAGTGCCTGATTCCTGTAGTGCACAACTCTTTGTGTTCTACTCATGCATATCATCTACGCATAGACCTAGCTCGTATGCCACTGTTGGGAAACATAGCATGCAATTTCAAAATTTTCCTACGCTCACGCAAGATCTATCTAGGAGATGCATAGCAACGAGAGGGGGAGAGTGTGTCTACGTACCCTCGTAGACCGAAAGCGGAAGTGCTTGACAACGCGGTTGATGTAGTCAAACTTCTTCTCATTCTGACAGATCAAGCACTGAACGTACGACACCTCCGAGTTCTGCACACGTTCAGCTCGATGAAGTCCCTCGAACTCTTGATCTAGCATAGTGTTGAGGGAGAGTTCCGTCAGCACGACGGCTGATGTCTACTATGCAACCTTCTCCTTGTAGACGTTGTTGGGCCTCCAAGTGCAGAGGTTGTAGGACAGTAGCAAATTTCCCTCAAGTGGATGACCTAAGGTTTATCAATCTGTGGGAGGTGTAAGATGAAGATGGTCTCTCTCAAACAACCCTGCAACCAAATAACAAAGAGTCTCTTGTGTCCCCAAGACACCCAATACAATGGTAAATTGTATAGGTGCACTAGTTCGGCAAAGAGACGGTGATACAAGTGCAATATGGATGGTAGATATAGGTTTTTGTAATCTGAAATTATAAAAACAGCAAGGTAGCAGGTGGTAAAAGTGAGCGTAAACGGTATCACAATGCTAGGAAACAAGGCCTAAGGTTCATACTTTCACTAGTGCAAGTTCTCTCAACAATAATAACATAACTGTATCATATAACTATCCCTCAACATGCAACAAAGAGTCACTCCAAAGACACTAATAGCGGAGAACAAACGAAGAGATTATTGTAGGGTATGAAACCACCTCAAAGTTATCATTTCTGATCGATCTATTCAAGAGTCCATAGTAAAATAACATGAAGCTATTATTTCCATTCGATCTATCCTAGAGTTCGTACTAGAATAACACCTTAAGACACAAATCAACCAAAACCCTAATGTCACCTAGATAGTCCAACGTCATCTCAAGTATCCGTGGGCATGATTATACGATATGCATCACACAATCTCAGATTCATCTATTCAACCAACACAAAGTACTTCAAAGAGTGCCCCAAAGTTTCTGCCAAAGAGTCAAGACGAAAACGTGTGCCAACCCGTTTGGATAAGTTCACAAGGTCACTGAACCCGCAAGTTGATCACCAAAACATACATCAAGTAGATCACTTGAATATCCCATTGTCACCACAAATAAGCACATGCAAGACATACATCAAGTGTTCTCAAATCCTTAAAGACTCAATTTGATAAGATAACTTCAAAGGGAAAACTCAATCCATTACAAGAGAGTAGAGGGGGAGAAACATCATAAGATCCAACTATAATAGCAAAGCTCGCAATACATCAAGATCGTACCACCTCAAGAACACGAGAGAGAGAGATCAAACACATAGCTACTGGTACATACCCTCAGCCCCGAGGGTGAACTACTCCCTCCTCGTCATGGAGAGCCCGGGATGATGAAGATGGCCACCGGTGATGAATTCCCGCTCCGAAAGGGTGCCAGAACGGGCTCCCGAGAGGTTTTTGGTGGCTACAGAGGCTTGCGACTGCGGAACTCCCGATCTAGGTTATTTTCTGGAGCTTTGGGTATTTTTAGGAATTTTTGGCGTCGGTCTCACGTCAAGGGGGTCTCCGAGTTGTCCATGAGGCAGGGGGCGTGCCCAGGGGGGTAGGGCTCGCCCTCCACCCTCGTGGACTGTAAGTGCATCTAGTGCCCCTTAGTGATTTTGGTGTATTGCGGACTTATAGGTTAAGGGACTAATATGTTTGTGAGTGTACACAGGCTCTATAAGTCAATGAGGAGTTTGATATTTACAGTGAAAGTCGACCCCTAAAAATGAATGTCTTCAGCTAAAGACTTTGGTTCTCCTGAAGACTTTGAAAGTGAAGAAATTGGTGTGACCGTGAAGACCTCGATATTCATGCGAGGAATCTGGAGCGTGAAGACTTTTGTTTTCATAGTTTCATTTTCTTCCTCTTGAGTCATAGGAAACACTGTACTGTTAAAGGGGGTCGAGGTAATACTAAGGAAACATATTTCCAAGTGATGCTCATCTCAAAATCCTACACCTACCCAATCCTTCGAGTGAAGCCATTGGAAATCTCATATCAGTTCAGTCAATTTCTTCAATAACAGAGAAGAAGATCTTCTGGTCTCTGAGGAATTTGTCTTGACTGAGGAGTTAGGAATTCGCCAGTGCGGATTGCCTACACAGTGAGGAACATGATAGCCCTGAGGAATTCGAACCTCAAAATATCCGACCGTTGCTGAGTCGCGTGCTAGCCGTTCAAAATATCTACCACCTAACGGTCATATCATTGAAGGGTATTTATGTCTTATCATGTCGGGCTGCTCCCTAGGCTATAAATAGCCGCCCCCTACAACCACTAGCTGGTTGGCTGCTCCGAGAGAAACTGACACTTGTCATCTG
This sequence comes from Triticum aestivum, assembly GCF_018294505.1. Taxonomy (NCBI): domain Eukaryota; kingdom Viridiplantae; phylum Streptophyta; class Magnoliopsida; order Poales; family Poaceae; genus Triticum; species Triticum aestivum. The sequence goes on from NC_057807.1 coordinate 144,070,007, forward strand.
AGAGCATCCCATCCTCCGAGGACTTTGAGCGAAAATCATCAAGTGAGGAAAACCCAAATCCCAAACCCAAACCTACAAACCCCAAAGTGATTGAGCATCACTGAAGAGATTGTTCCTGTGTGGAACCGATGCTTGTTACCTTTGAGGACTGTGTATCCTCCAAACGGTTAGGCGTCATGGTCTGAGCATCCAAGAGGAATTGTGGATTGCCGAGTGACCTAGTCTGTGAAGGTTTGGAAGTCACCTGTGAAGACTTACCACTACTGTTGGGCGAGATTTTTGTGATCTTAGCTCAAGGAGAATACGGTGAGGACTGTGTGTCCTCGAGTTTAAATAATCAGCCGCTCGAACCAGACGTACAACTGTCACGGCAGTTGGAACTGGTCGAACAATCATTGTCTTCACCAAGCCAACTGGTTCTATTTCCTCAACCCTTTGTTTTCTTCAGTTATGTGTTGATGTACCTGATCATTACTGTTTGAAGACATTGACTGAAGACTTTGTCTAATTCCTCAATCCTATTTCTTCAGTAAGTTTGTCTTCATACTGCTTATCCTGTGTTTACGCTTTCTGTACTTAGTGCTTGTCTTTCATTTCATCATGATGACTATGCTGTTACTCTGTTTTACCTATGCCTGAGTACTTATTGCGCTGCAAGTAGTTCTTCGCTTAGGAATTTCCTCACCCTGAAATTTCTCAGTGAAGATTTTTTAAAAATCGCCTATTCACCCCCCCTCTAGTCGATGTAATGCACTTTCAATTGGTACCAGAGCAAGGTACTGCCTTGTTCCATGTGATTTTGGTTTAACCGCCTAGAGTTTTAGTTATGTCGACTGTAGGTATGATCAAGGTCTCGGCTGGGTGTCCTACCTTTGATGGGATGGACTACCCCTACTGGAAAAACAAGATGCGTATGCATCTTGAGGCAATTGATAATGATCTTTGGTACATTGTGGAAAATGGCGTTCCCTCAGTCTCTCCGTCTCTGAATGCTACCGATGTGAAGAGATTCAAGCAACTCGATTCTCAAGCGAAGAATATCATATGTGGCCATCCGAGCAAAGGTCAGTACGGCAGAGTGAGTGCATTGGAAACTGCTAAGCTGATTTGGGACAAGCTGTCCAAGGTCCACGAAGGAGTTTCAACTCAACATGACTCCCAAGTTGATGTTCTTCTCAATCTCTTCAACCGCTTCAAAAGACTCGACAACGAAAATGTTCAGCAAACCTTCGGTCGCCTCACTGATATCTCAAATGAGCTTCAATCACTTGGTACCACTGATATCACGGATCATGAGGTGGTGAAGAAATTGCTGAGATCACTTGACATCTCATTTGATACCCTCACACTGATGATTCAAGAACGAGCTGATTACAAGTCACTTGATCCCGCTGATATCCTCGAGAGGCTAAATACTCATGAGTTCCAGCCTGCTGAAAAGAGAGATCTCTATGGATCGAGCTACGGAAGATCACGTGCATTGAAGGCCAAGGAAGTATCTGAGTCCGAAGCTGAGGATTCTGGTAGCGGCCTTGGTGATCCTGAAGAACTGAGCTAGGAGCTAGCAATGCTCGTGAGGAAATTCCAGAAGTTCTCTCGTCGTGGCCGTTTTGGAAAGTCTTCAAGAAATGATGATTCCTCATCCCGTGACTATAAGAAGAGAACTTGCCATAAATGCAAGAAACCTGGTCACTACATGTCTGATTGTCCTCTATGGGAAAAGGAATCAAAGAAGAAGTACAAAGATGATGACTCTGATGATTCAAAGAAGAAGAAGAAATCCTCAAAGTCTTCATCATCAAAATCCTCAAAGTCTTCATCTCACAAGAAGAGCAGCTCTAAGAAGGCCCAGACATTCATTGGCAAGGAAATGGACTCTGAAGCGGAATCTGAGGATAATGCAGAAGAGGAGGAATATGAGGAATCTTACTCTGGTGTGGCTAGCCTAGCCCTCGCTACTGCATACGTCAGCAAGTCCATCTTCAACGCTGATGAAAATGACTTCACCGACTCTGCTGACAAGGGCAACGATGACTATGCTCCCACCTATTGCTTCATGGAAAAAGGTGCCAAGGTACTCAAGCATTCCCCCTCTGACTCTAGTGAGGATGAATCTGATGACAATCTTAAGCCTAGCTATTTGAAACTTGCTACAATTGTTGTTAAACAACATAAGGCTTTAGAAAAGATTCAAAATCAACTAGACAGAAGCGATGACCTGTTGGGTGAGGAATTGAATCGAACTAAGACTCTGACAGATAATCTTCAGAGACTTCAAACTTGGTTTGACAACCTTCAAAATCATCATAACACTCTCTTAACTGATCATGAGACACTTTCTTATGAATTTCTTTAGAGAAAACAAGATCTTGAGATGTTAAAAGTAAGTTATGAAGATCTTCAGAAGGAAAATGATTCATTGCTTGCTCAACAGATTAGTTCCGCTCAGGAAGAATTTGTTCCACCATGTATTAAATGCATTGAGCGTGACTCTTCTAATTCATCACCTGAATGTTCAAATGCTTCTATTGCTGCAAATTCTTCAACTATCTCTGTGGTCACAAATTCCTCATCTGAGGATACCACATGTATCACTGACGATAATGCAGGGCTGAAGGAATTGTATGTGACAGGCATTTACAAAAGCCTCAAAGGGCATCAGGAACCCTAGGAAAGAGGGTATTGCCTTTGAGAGGAAACTCAATGCTGATGGAACCTACTGGAAACCTGAGCAGTACCCCAAAACCTCATGGGTTGCTGCGAAAGGACCTCCTGTAGATCCATGCAATTTATCTGGCTTTACCTCTGATTCTTCATATTCCTCTGACGAGTCATTTGACTCCAACTATAAGCTGTTTAAGAATTAGAATGGTGAAGTATTTGCTCGATAGGTTGGAACTAACTACAGGAGCGGTCCCCCTATGAAGAAAATCTGGGTTCCTAAAAGTTGCCTTGAAATCCTTCAGGTGAATGTCATCATGACACCACCCATGAAGAATAGGAACCCCAGATCAAATTCTTCATATGGATTCAAGTCCTCATATGGATCAAATTCCTCACATGGATCAAAATCCTCATATGAACATCATTGTGCTAACACTTCTGTTTCGCAGGGAAAGTCTAAGGGCCATGACTATGTGCATTATTCTTCAAACCATTATGTTCATAATTCCTCAAAGAATTTCTCTGCTTATTCATATGCTTACCCTAACCACTCTTCTGTGAAACGAAGTGCATTGGCTGCGATGCCATCATTTTCTTATGGAGCTCACAGAATGATGAACCTTTGCCACCCCTCCAGATGTGGGTGGTAAAGAAAAAGAACTAATCTCTTATGCAGGGTCAGGTCTCTAGACAAACTTGATCGTCTGAAGAATTTGCTAGAGACCTGAATGTGCTTGAAAGGACGCAAGCTAATCACGAAGAAATGAATCATTCATTTCTCATGTCCTCATATTGCTATATTTGTTACTGTTGGTGAAATTGATATCATATTCTTCACTGATGAAGTATATGGGGTCTGTAAGTTGCACTAATTCATCTGCAGGATGAACAACCAAAAGCTACTGAGTGGGTCCTCGACAGTGGATGTACAACTTACATGACTGGTGACAGAAACTTGCTGATGGACACTGATTTGTCACCATCTCATCTGAATCATATCACCTATGCTGACAAAGGCAAAAGCAAGGTATTGGGTCTAGGTAAGGTTGCAATGTCAAAGGATAAACACATGGACAAAGTCATGCTTGTTGAGTCATTAGGATTCAATCTTATGTCAGTCTCAATGCTTTGTGATCTTGATATGGTTGTTGTCTTCGGCAAATTTCGCTGCCTTGTGCTAATGGAATCTGACAACTCCAAAGTCTTCGAAGGCTTTAGGAAAGGAGACTTGTATATCGTTGATTTCTCTACAGGACCACAGCCTGCCACATGTCTACTCGCAAAAGCTTCAGAATGCTGGTTATGGCATCGACGACTTGGTCATGCTGGGATGAGGAACTTGCATACACTCACGAAGAAAAAGCACGTCATTGGCATCGAGGGTGTCAAATTCCTCAAAGATCATCTTTGTGGGGCTTGTGAGGCTGGAAAGATCACCAGAGCCAAGCATCCCGCGAAGACTATCATGACCACTTCTCGTCCCTTTGAATTACTTCATATGGATCTATTTGGCCCTACTCATTATGCCACGTTCACTAGTTCTGTATCATTATATGGCTTTGTCATTGTTGATGACTATTCTCGTTACACATGGGTGCATATCATCACTTACAAAAATGAAGTGCAGGAAGTCTTCAGACGTTTTTCCTCAAGGGCTTCCACAAACTTTAGTGTGAAGATCAAGCATATCAGGAGTGATAATGGATCCGAGTTCAAGAACACTGGCCTCGATGAATATCTCGATATGCTCGGTATTACGCACGAATTATCTGCTCCTTATACTCCTTAGCAGAATGGCATCGTGGAGTGCAAGAACAGGACTCTTGCTGAGATGGCTTGCACTATGCTTGACGAATACAAGACAGCTGAGCGCTTCTGGCCTGAAGCAATTGATACTGCATGCCACATCATCAACATGGTATATCTTCACAAATTCTTCAAAAAGACCTCATATGAACTCCTCACTGACAAGAAACCCAATGTAAATTATTTCAAAGTCTTCAGTGCTAAATGCTGGATTAGAGATCCTCACCATCACTCTAAATTTGCACCGAAAGCACATGATGGTTTTATGCTTGGTTACGGAAAGGACTCTCACACCTACAGACAACTCCGTTCACCACAAGGTTGTTGAAACTGTAGATGTGCGGTTCGATGAAACTAATGGCTCGCAAAGAGAGCACCTACCTCCTGTGCTAGATGAAATGTCACCTAAGGAATCCATCAAGTTCAAAGCTACTGAGGATGTCATCCCTACCAAAGAAATTGCTGAAGAAATCATTCCTGATCGTGAAGAAAATCATGCTGGTGTTGCTGAAGAAACTGGTTCTGAAGAAACTGCTAGGCCTAAGCAAAGTCGTCAACCCACACATCCTCGCATTGCAAACGAAGTGCAAGTCGAGAAGATCATCGATGACATCCGTGCACCAGGTCCCCTCACGCGCTCAAAAGCTTCACATTTATCTAACTTTTGTGGGCATTTTGCATTTGTCTATATCATAGAGCCCACTAAAGTAGATGAAGCATTCATGGAATCCGAGTGGATTCAAGCCATGCAAGATGAATTGCATCAATTCGAGCTCAACAATCTGTGGGAGCTTGTCAAGCGACCAGACCCACGCAAGCACAACATCATCGGTACCAAATGGATCTACCGCAACAAACAAGACGAAAATGGCCTCGTGGTGAGGAATAAGGCTCGTCTTGTAGCTCAAGGCTACACACAGGTTGAAGGAATTGATTTCGATGAAACTTTTGCACCTGTTGCTAGACTTGAGACTATTCGTATATTGCTTGCTTATGCTAACCATCATAATATTATCTTACAACAAATGGATGTGAAAAGTGCATTCCTCAATGGTAAGCTTGAGGAAGAAGTATATGTTGCTCAACCACCAGGTTTTGAGGATCCAAAATTTCCAGATCACGTTTATAGACTCAACAAGGCCCTCTATGGCCTCAAGCAAGCACCTCGGGCGTGTGATGAATTTGCCTATATGATGAGTGAAGAATATCAAATGTCTATGACGGGAGAATTGGAATTCTTCTTAGGTCTTCAGATTCGTCAATGATGTCTGCTACACAACCTTCTTCTTGTAGACGTTGTTGGGCCTCCAAGTGCAGAGGTTTGTAGGACAGTAGCAAATTTCCCTCAAGTGGATGACCTAAGGTTTATCAATCCGTGGGAGGCGTAGGATGAAGATGGTATCTCTCAAGCAACCCTGCAACCAAATAACAAAGAGTCTCTTGTGTCCCCAACACACCCAATACAAGGTAAATTGTATAGGTGCACTAGTTCAGCGAAGAGATGGTGATACAAGTGCAATATGGATGGTAGATATAGGTTTTTGTAATCTAAAAATATAAAAACAGCAAGGTAACTAATGATAAAAGTGAGTGTCGGTGTCAAAACCGGCGGATCTCGGGTAGGGGGTCCCAAGCAGTGCGTCTTAGGATCAATGGTAATAGGAGACAAGGGGCACGATGTTTTACCCAGGTTCGGGCCCTCTTGATGGAGTAAAACCCTACATCCTACCTGATTGATATTGATGATGTGGGTATTACAAGAGTAGATCTACCACGAGATCAAGGAGGCTAGACCCTAGAAGCTAGCCTATGGTATGATTGTTATTGTATATCTCTATCGACTAGCCTGGCCCTGGTTTATATAATGCACCAGAGGCCTAGGGTAACAAGAGTCCTAGCCGAATACGCTGGTGGGGGAGGAGTCCTTGTCTTGATCGCCAAGTCTTGTGGAATCTTCCTTGTATGCGGCAACTGTCCGGACTGGCCCATGAGTATACGGCCATGGGGATCCTCGGCCCAATCCAACTGATCGGGAGACGACGTGGTGAGTACCCCCTAGTCTAGGACACCGTCAGTAGCCCCCTGAACCGGTCTTCAAGTTGGGGACGCTCCTCGATTCTTCCAAACTGTTCTTCATCTTCGGTCGGCGATCTTGAAAACTGGTTCAACAAATCTTCTCATCTTCGATCTTGAGGATCGCCGAAATGCATTCGACGAGTTTATACGTCGGGTATCCGAGGAGCCCCTTTAAGTTTCCGGCCTTTATCAATGCCTTATTATTTTTATGCCACACCTCGGGTTTGAAGTTGTTCCCGGGCGGCAACGTCCTCTTGCGTTCGAGCTCCAACGCCGGACTACATTCGTGGTATCTTTTGCAGCCGAGCACCAATGCCGGACTGCTTCCCAGCTCTAACGCCGGACTATGTATCCGAGCTCCAACGCTGGACTATGTATCCGAGCTCCAACGCCGGACTGTATCCGAGGTGTCGTAAATCACCTTGGTTCAAAGAAGTTTGAAGGAGTTTAGCCGAGCTTAATGCCGGAAGTGCCCTCTATGGAGCCAGCCACTAGCGCCCGAGCTTTACGCTGGACTGCTTCTGAGGTGGTGCACCACCCCGAATGTGGACCAATTTTTGTCAATATTTTTGATTGGTGCCAGTAGCCCTCAAGGTGGGTATCGGTCTAAAACCCGAGATGCACATGAAGGATGACATAAGACCGCTGATCCCCGTAGCCGCTGAGACTCATGTTGATTTGCAAAATCGGTCTGAGGATCAAGTCCTAGCTCGGCAGAATACTTCGGGACACAAAAAGCGGCGTGCTCAGTCCTCGAGACTCAGGTTGGGTGCGGCCGACCAACCTGAGGATCAAAATCTCCTCGGAAACTGTATTACACTTAAATTTTCTGCATAAAACAGGCAATGCAGTAGCCCCCGAGACACTGGTCGGGTGGCAACACCAGATCAAGGGATTGATGTGCCCCTTTTAATATTTGTAAATAATAAGCCCGAAGCCCAGTAGCCCCCGAGCCTTAATGCGGGCACGGGAGGCCGAATTAAGGATCGATATCCATAGTAAAATCACAAATTATGTGTAATGACTCTATGTATCCAAGTACTTTATGTCATTAATGCTCGGATCCGCATTGTACAAAACTTTGTTGACCGACCATCGGCTTCCACCTCCTCGGCCAATAGCCGAGGAGTGTTTGTCCTACTTTATAAAGCCTTTATGAGGGCAAAGATTTACAACAAACAAGGCAATCTGGCCATACGGTTTTATAAACAAAGGTACGCGGAGAGACATGTTATATTACTATTTAACAGAAGAAATGTCTTCCAGAGAAAATAGTCCCGCTATCGGTTCCTTTCTTTGGGTTGTCATGCTAAGCATGATCATGAAACCTCTGCTCCAATGTAAGAGCAAAATATCGAGGATTTAGTTTGGGAGGCCAGTTAATAGCCCCCGATAGTGTTCGGCGACAGTCGAGGTCAAGCCGGAAACACTTCGGCCAATGAATGGCCCGTCATTTAATATAGTCATCGGATCGCTGACCAGTTTACACCTATTGTGACAGTCAGTTTTCGGCTTTCTCCACTGAGGTGCTTGACCATGCGAGCTGGAAGCACAATCACAGTGGTTCTCTCTTTGCACACCTAGCCGAACAAAGCGGAACGTAGGAGGCAAGCGCGGGAGCCGGGCAACCCAACTATTGACCGAAGACACAATTCGAAACTGATGCATATATAGCAATATCCGGAATGTTTTTGCCAAATCCCAAAAGGTGTCTGGCGTTGCACTGCGAGACTTGTGCTGAAAACACATAAATAGTTTAAAAGTGCCATGGGCTCGAAAAGCCAAAAAACTTATTCAAAAGATTAATGTCCGAACTAGATCAAGTGTTCGGTGCCAATCCGAAAATTGGACTTTAGAAAAAAAAGGTGCTTCTGCCGTGCTTTAACATGACACATCCTATCTCAAAACTACAAGCGGGTCAGCCTACGGCTTCCGGCTAGTGACCGCACACTTGTGTCAAAAAAGGGAGTGATAAATAATAATAAAAACTTTGCAACGGCTAGGAAGAGAAACACTTAGTATGAAACGGCTCAAATAAACATAAGAGCCCCCAAGTGACTTGGGTAAAAGTTGACTATATAATGTAAGGTGACATGTAGAATGCCTTCTAGCCGGATTGTAGATCGTTTGTCATAGCGGACCTTTTCGCTTCAACCTCTGGACCCAATAGTCCGGAGTGTGTCCGAATACCCTTGCGGTTATAAAAACCGGGGCATGCATGGAGACCAGGCGTAGGGGTCATTAGTGCTTTATCAGACAAGTGCCCAACTAGTTATGTTATATTACATGGTTAGTAAGAAACATCTTCAAGGGAGAATAGTTCCGTTAGGGGTTCCTTTCCCTGGGAGGCATGCCCTAAAGTGCATGTCCGGACTGCGAAAAGAGCAGAAAAACATCTGGGGGCAAGTAAATAAATAGGTAAGAAATCATCTTTTAGTTCACCGACCGAGTATTCCCTTAAGAACGCTAGCTTTCGGCTTCACCCAGTCTGAGGTACACATCCGGCTGACCCGGCAGTAACAATCGCAGAGGTGCTCGGAATGTAGGGGTAAGCACAGGAGCCAGGCAACCCAGCTTGGCCAAAACTTAAGTCATATCGATGCATATAATGGTGAATAAAAGGTACATGCGGAAGTGTGACACATGTGTTGGGCATAAAGCCCGAATTAATAAGCTTCTATTAAAGAAGCCCCCAGGTATAATGAGCGCGGGTAGCGCGTCAAGTGTGTGCGAACAAAGTTTCGACAAGGAAGATTTTTACACGCAACTTTTTTCCGAGAAAGTATAATGCTTGGTCGAACCGAACACAAGTTAGAAATTTTAAAACTTTGAGCATGAAGGCAACTTAGCTGGTTAATGTGTTCGGTATTAACGATGCGGTCCGAGCTTGATGTAGGACAAGGTTCCATCCCCCAAGTCGGTCCCGAGGTGGCGGAGCAAAGAGCTCGGCACTGTGAAGTGGTGACATAGCATGGTCAATGCAGGACGGCAGAGTGATGCCGAAGTCCCTGGCATGGGGTAATGAAGTGTTGACGAAGCCCCCCGTCCAGCCGAGGTGACGTCAAAGGATATAGTCCGGCTGGATCATTTTCCTATGCACAAAAAATAGTGCAAACCAGAGATAATAGTAAAAAAATCGTTGCATAATAAATAATTGATGCAAAGTGAGTAATAAAAGAAATATGGCCTGGCGCCGAAGTCGATGTCGATGCAGGTCGTCGGTGTAATGCAATAAAGGCGTGGCAAAGCCTGGATTCACAGGACGGTCCGAGTTCCGGATGCGGCGTTCGCCGGACTATGTACGGAAACTGACCGAACCATCATGCGACCGTCGATAATGCGGCCACTATTTGATAGACCTGTGTACATATGATGGACTAACCAGAGTAATAATTCCTTGGGAAAAATTAACCCAAACAAGCAAAAAAGAAATACTAGGATTAATAGCACCTGGTTTATTTGTTGTAGCAATCCGAAGGAAGGTGATTCCCAAAATTGGGACTCGATTCACGCACCCATTGCCTAGTCGGCTAGTGACGCCGAAGTGTCCGAAGTAGGTTGATGAAGAGATGGCGAAGCCCCCGGTCCAGCCGAGATGTCGAAGTAGGTCGGCGTGATGGACACCAGCTTGAAGAAGCAATAGTGCGGCCCTGCCGATGCAGGTCGTGACGTGGTCGATGCCGGCTTGATGAAGCGACCGTGCGGCGATGCCGGTATGCCCGCTCCGTGTAATCCGTGGGGCGGCGATGTTGGTGATGATTTATCCTTCGCGATGCCGGACTCTCGTTCGGCTTGCCGAGATGATGATCCGAAGAAATTGAGCTCGGCTCAACAAAGCGACGACGTGTCTAATGCAGGTCGGTCGCCGTGGAGTGATGTTGTCAGGCTGGTTTGACACCGGCGCGACGGTGAAGTTCGTATTGCAAGAATACTTTCAATACTACTGGGATGTGTTTGAGAATAAAACACAACACCCCATACGAAAACTTCCTTCAAAAAGGATGTCCGAGATCCCGTTCATAAAGAAGATGAATTCGGGTCGGATTCGTTCTCGCGCAGAAAACAGATCCGAAAAGTGATGCACTAATCGGAAGTTTCCCGGAGTTTGGACGGTCGGATCGAGCTGATTTTTTGGCAGGTGGTAGATATGGGAATTCCGCGGCAAATCAACGGTTGGATCCTCCAAAGGACATCCGAGCTAGACGCTGGATACCACGCCCTAAACTCGTCCGGATTCTCGTTCAGATTCAACAGGGCTCCGGTATATCGGAGATTGCGGGAGATTCCTCCATCGGAAATCGACGAAATTTTTGCAGGGTTGTTGTAGGCTTAATTCCGCATAATTCCACCGAAGTAATCGTTTAAGCGACACTCGAGGAGGCGGTGGCGGCAGATACATGTTTGCTGTCCAGAAAAACAGCTCGGTCGCCTGAGGGCAATGTTGACGTTGAGCCCCCGAGCTCCATGGATGACTCCTCCATGATCTTGATAGAGATCGGAGTTGGTGTTGATGAAGGCCTTCATCCGAACATGACGATCGGAGGTAGGGCGCAGTCCTCGGTCAAGCCAAGGTGACCAGTCGAGCTGGTGACGAAGAAGCCGACGTCGCAGTTGACCTGCAGTCGAGCCATTGATCCTTTCGCCGATCACACAGCGGAACTCTCAATGAAAGCACCAATGTCGGTGTCAAAACCGGCGGATCTCGGGTAGGGGGTCCCAAGTAGTGCGTCTTAGGATCAATGGTAACAGGAGACAAGGGGCACGATGTTTTACCCAGCTTCGGGCCCTCTTGATGGAGGTAAAACCCTACGTCCTGCCTGATTGATATTGATGATGTGGGTATTACAAGAGTAGATCTACCACGAGATCAAGGAGGCTAGACCCTAGAAGCTAGCCTATGGTATGATTGTTATTGTATATCTCTATCGACTAGCCTGGCCCCGGTTTATATAATGCACCAGAGGCCTAGGATAACAAGAGTCCTAGCCGAATACGCCGGTGGGGGAGGAGTCCTTGTCTTGATCGCCAAGTCTTGTGGAATCTTCCTTGTATGCGGCAACTGTCCGGACTGGCCCATGAGTATACGGCCATGGGGATCCTCGGCCCAATCCAACTGATCGGGAGACGACGTGGTGAGTACCCCCTAGTCCAGGACACCGTCAGTGAGCGTAAATGGTATTGCAACGGTAGGAAACAAGGCATAGGGTTCATACTTTCACTAGTGCAAGTTCTCTCGACAATAATAACATAACTGGATCATATAGCTATCCCTCAACATGCAACAAAGAGTCACTCCAAAGCCACTAATAGCGGAGAACAAACAAAGAGATTATGGTAGGGTACGAAACCACCTCAAAGTTATCCTTCTTGTTTTATCTATTCAAGAGTCCGTAGTAAAATAACACGAAGCTATTCTTTCCGTTCAATCTATCATAGAGTTCATACTAGAATAACACCTTAAGACACAAATCAACCAAAACCCTAATGTCACCTAGATACTCCATTGTCACCTCAAGTATCCGTGGGCATGATTATACGATATGCATCACACAATCTCAGATTCATCTATTCAACCAACACAAAGTATTTCAAAGAGTGCCCCAAAGTTTCTACCGGAGAGTCAAAACGAAAACGTGTGCCAACCCCTATGCATAGGTTCATGAGCGGAACCCGCAAGTTGATCACCGAAACATACATCAAGTGGATCACGTGATATTCCATTGTCACCACAGATAAGCACGACAAGACATACATTAAGTGTTCTCAAATTCTTGAAGACTCAATCCGACAAAACAACTTCAAAGGGAAAACTCAATCCATTACAAGAGAGTAGAGGGGAAGAAACATCATAAGATCCAACTATAATAGCAAAGCTCGCGATACATCAAGATCGTGCCATAGAGAGAACACGAGAGAGAGAAAGATCAAACACATAGCTACTGGTACATACCCTCAGCCCCGAGGGTGAACTACTCCCTCCTCATCATGGAGAGCGCCGGGATGATGAAGATGGCCACCGGTGAGGGATTCCCCCTCTGGTAGTGTGCCGGAACGGGCTCCCGAGAGGTTTTTGGTGGCTACAGAGGCTTGCGGTGGCGGAACTCCCGATCTATCTTGTTCTTCGATGTTTTTAGGGTATATGGGAATATATAGGCGAAAGAAGTCGGCCGGGGGAGCCTCGAGGGCTCACGAGACAGGGGGGCGCGCCCAAGGGGGGTGGGCGCGCCCCCCACCCTCGTGGCCACCTTGAAGCTTCCTTGCCTTCAACTCCAAGTCTCCTGGATCATGTTCGTTCGAAAAATCACGCTCCCGAAGGTTTTATTCCGTTTGGACTCTGTTTGATATTCCTTTTCTTTGAAATACTGAAATAGGCAAGAAAACAGCAATATGGGATGGGCCTCCGGTTAGTAGGTTTGTCCCAAAAGTAATAAAAAAGTGTATAATAAAGCCCATAAACATTCAAAATAGATAATAAAATAACATGAATGCTTCATAAATTATAGATACGTTGGAGACGTATTAGTCAACAATACAATGGCATATTCATATCTCAAGAGAAATACCTCAAGGATGTATTGAGGAAATTCGGCATGCAAGACTGTAAAGGCGTCAAAATTCCTATGCCCACAAATGGCCATCTATGCACTGATGAAAATGGTAAAGACTTCGAACAAAAGGTATACCGTTCCATGATTGGCTCTTTATTGTATCTATGTGCATCTAGGCCAGATATTATGCTTAGTGTTTGCATGTGTGCCCGATTTCAAGCTACACCGAAGGAATCACACCATAGGGCTATGAAGCATATTCTTCGATATCTAGCTCACACACCAACACTTGGATTATGGTATCCCAAGGCCTCTTCCTTTGATCTCATTGGATATTCAGACTCTGACTATGCTGGTGATCGGGTGGACCGCAAGTCAACGTCAGGCACATGTCATTTCCTCGGATGATCCTTGGTATGTTGGTCCTCGAAGAAGTAGAACCGCGTATCACTCTCCACTTCAGAAGCTGAGTACATTGCTGCTGGATCTTGCTGTGCTCAATTACTATGGATGAAGCAAACACTCAAGGACTATGGCATCAACGTGAAGAATGTGCCTCTCTACTGCGACAATGAGAGCGCTATCAAGATTGCTCATAACCCAGTTCAGCACTCGAAGACAAAGCACATCAAGATTCGTCATCATTTTCTTCGAGATCATGTGTTGAAGGGCGACATCTCCATCAACCACGCAAGCATTGAAGACCAGCTGGCCGATATCTTCACTAAGCCCTTGGATGAGAAGAGATTTAGCAAGTTGCGGTGTGAGCTAAATATCCTAGAATCTTCGAATGTTCTTTGAAAAGGACACACATCCTAACACTTATGCTGACTTGATGACTTAGATGTGCAACACATGGAGTAACATTTTTCTTCAATCAATGAAGACTAACCCTCTAAATGTGAAGAAATCGATGAAGAAATTGATTTTTAGAACCCTACGAGAATTGTACACGGTGTCTGAAGTCAACTTTCTTATACGGTGGGTTACGCCACCAACCAAAGTTGAAAATCTTCAATTTGAGTTTTTCTTTGTTTTTGAAATTCCTCAGTTTTTAAAATTCTTCAACTTTGCATTGTCTTCACTCTTTCCATCGTTGTTCTTCATTTGACTATATATATATATATATATATAGACACGCTAAACTAAGCCTGAGCGCATTGTAAGTAAACGTACGCTCCGACCACTGTGAAGCGCACCACTAATCGACCCTTCCTCTAACTAGTCTAAGCCAACCATCCTAGTCGATGCGGTAAACTGATCGTAACATGGTAATTCCATTACTACATCCATGTGGTAGATCGATCGTAACAAAGGGCAAAAATATAGTAATGTTATTACTATCTACCCTAACAGTAAATCGTTGGTAACAGAGAAAAAATCTAGTAACGCCGTTACTGCATACCTCCTTAAATCGATAGTAACAAAGGTAAAAAAATGTAGTAATGTCATTACTACCTACCTCATGGTAGCTAATACCAACCAACTTGTACTGAGTCTGCACGGAATAGTAACAACATTACTTGCATTGACTGTCCACAGATGGTTGCTAGTAACGAAAGTACAACCTATCTACAAAGCATTTAGTAATATGTTACTACATGTCTCGGCAATGTTTTACTATGTTTAGAGATGAAACCATCGATGTCTCACTGACCGGTAAAAAACCAAGGCCCATTACCATTTATACTATATATATTACTGGCAATGAATAGTGACCCCAAAATTAGGACGTAGCGGACAACCACATGATAATAGAATTAAATGTGTTACTTTCTTTTGTACATGACATTATCCTCAAATATTTTTGCGGTGGAGAGTAACCTTCTCCACGTGACTCGCGCGCCTGATTAAGAGCAGCCGGAGCGCAGGGTAAGAAAGAATACGCGCATGAGCGTAGCCGTATATATATAGAACAGCACTATTTTAATTCTGAGATCAAAATAGTCATTTGAATCACAGCGCGCTATATAGGAGAGCGAGGAGATGTTCCCGAACTCTGTCGGAAAAAACCCGGCCGCCCACCACTCACCAACGATCTCCCCCCTTCCCTGACCTCCCGACTCCTTTCCTCCCGTGCATCGCCGCCGGTTCCCCTCCACCTGCTTCCAGTGCACCGCCGCCCCCTCCGTTGGCTTCCACCGCCCCGCCCCAGCCGGCGCCGCCGCCCCCATCCCGGTCCCAAATAGTGACGCCCCGCCTCGCC
>NC_057807.1:144085754-144091824 GCF_018294505.1 Triticum aestivum
CCCCCACCCCACCACCCAGCACCTCCCGTCGCTGGCCCCTACTCCACCGCCCAGCACTTCCCCGTCTCTGGCTGGAATCCCCCAGCGCGCCTGCCATCGTCGAGGCGCCGCTGTCCACAGCTTCTCCAGCCGGTGACAGATCCACCCTCCGCCTACCCCGTCCCCATTGCTTAGCCATGGCGACCTTCCCCTGCACCGCGCTGCGACCTGCCTCCCAACGGAAGTTCAACCTATGCATGCATCCCCGTTCTTCTCCGGTCGTCACGGCCGTTCGTCTGTGCTCCACCGAAACGGGCTGCATCTGGTGATTGCATCGCCGGGCTTGTCTGGGAGTTCGTGGCTGGACTTCTCCGGAGGCTTGCGCCGGCGAGCCCCTGCATCTAGAATTATTTATGCCCTGCCACCCAAGCTCTGTCTCGCTGTAGTGTTCTTCAAATAGCATCCACGAATGTCGTTGTTTTGCTGCCCACTAGGTGTTCGTGCAAATGTCAAAGAGGGAGCTGGAACGAAATTCTACAGGTGGTAGTTTAGGATAAACCAAAAGATGAAATAGATCACTGTGTAGATTTATTTTTGTTAAAGCCTACGATATTCTTTGGTAGTTCTTATTGTTCGTTGTAATCAATATGTTGATGGCATGCTCGTGCGCTAGCACTTGATATGGCATGCTCGGCCCCTCCTCCGCGGCCGGTGCTCTCCTAGTCCGTGGTCGACACCCATCCTCCTCCGCGGCCAGCGCCCTCGCTCCCCGCGGCCGGCGCGCTCCTTCCCCATGGCCGATGGGCCTCCAGCTCCATGGCCGGCGCGGTCCCTCCTTGCTGCAGCTTGCCCCTCCTCCATGGATGGCCTGCACCGGCTGCCGGAACTCGTTGAGGTGGTACCCTTCATCCTCGACCTTCAATTACAGGTTACCAACGACGCTACAAAGAGAAAGGTCAGCCTCTGGCCTCTAGAAGTTCAGTTTGTTGACTCTCTGAAGTTTTAAAGTTAGATTATAACCGTGTATATTTTGCAAGGCCCTGTGAAGTTCAGTTTTTTGATTTTCCAAAGTTTAGTTTGTTGATTTTCTGAAGAAATAGGTTGCGACGTGCACGTTCCGACGATGGTACACGGTCCGGACTGTGATTTGTGGTGCTAATGTCTAGTAGCTTGTGAAGCATGATGCTAACAACAAATGTATAGTAGTTTATGAACCATGATGTTAACTGAATTTTTTTGCAGCTCAGCGTATTCCTGCTGGAGCTGGTGTCCGTGCAAGAGCCTGCTTCAGGGAGTCCTTCCTCGTTGACACCGCCGGAGGCGCTCACGAAACTGGCGCTGAAGTGCATGACCAATGACCATGCGGCTCCTAACATGTCTTCAGTTGCCGCCAAGGTCTACAAGCTCTTCCTAGAGGTGTAGCATTGCACCGACAAAGTTCCGCATCCTCGCCAACATCTCCATCTCCATGGCCCAAGGTGAATTCAGTTTAATTTCTTGCTGGAGAACTTAGGTGGTTGCTCGTCGTAGCATCTGGAAGTGACATGGAATTGTTGGTAGATTAGTTGATTACTCCTGCCATGGCTATCACATGTTTCTGATGCTAACAGAACAGATGAGTGCTGCTCAACACATGTAGGCTGCAAACACCTACCAGGAAGCTTCAGCGCCATGCTGCTAGCACATGAAGCGCTCGCGTGCGACTCTCCCTCTCTTGTCTTTCTCCCTGTTTGTATTTATGCCTTAACATTGAAAACAATTCAATGTATACACTGTACGTACAATTGCCTGCTAGATGAAGCTCAATGTGCAAAATATACTGTTTTGGTTTCAGTGGACATCACCTACTTCCAGCGTGAGGAGGGCACCTCCTTCAGGGCGAGGTGGATTTGGACTTCAGTGGTAGTACGAAGAGCACTTCGGGGGACACAGGGTGAACTCAGAAAAATTCGCCGCCCCTCCCGCTGCTCGTCGCCGACTACAACGACGTGACGAGGCCGAGCTTCCCTGCCATAGTCGACATGGAGTTCTCCCCTTTGCTCCATCGTGTGTGTCCGCGCAAGAAATTGACCTGCCCCATGGCCTAACAAGTGACCTTCATCCCTGTTAGCTTCTTCTAAGTTGCTCCTGCAACCGTGCAGCGCTCCTAGTGCCCAGCACCGGCATAGAAATGTGAATTCATTCAGTCTATATAAAGGACCAAATAAATTATGTGTTGTCATAAAAAAATGGGTGTGCCTACGTTTTTGTTGTCTCTTTGCCTCTTTGGTCTGAACAGCCTACTGAATTACAAGCCGTTGAAACAAAAAACAAGAAGCATCCTCTCTAGTTAAAGAAGGATGATGCATTTCAATTATCTCACCACGATTTTCAGTTCCCTCCTTCAAAGTTCAACACATAGAAATGTTGAAGTTCAAATTAAAACAAGCGATCATTTCTTACAGCCAAAAAAATGCTTCGTTTTCTATTCCTACGGTCTAAGAAAACAAGCGAGCATTACTTACAGCTGAAAAAAATACTTTCATATTTCAAAAAAAATCTGGTTACAATTTCAAAGAAAAAAACATCATAAAGTTAGTTAAAACATTCTAAATGACAAAGAAGTCCAAAAAAAATCACATGCGTTCCTCTCCCTGTGTGCGTGCAAAAAACTGGTGGTTTTATTTCCTTTTTTGTGTATAAAAAGAAAGAAGTTCAAATATAAGAAATGAAAAGGTTCAAAATTATGTAACACGGTAGAAAGTTCTCATGTACGAAAATCACGTGCAGAAAATAAAAATGTAAATTCCCACATAAGTTCATATATATAAACAAATTGAAGTTCGCATAGTGTAAGAAATGTGCATTTCTCAAAAAGGATGTACTCAAAAGTACATGTGCTCTAATTCCAAAAGTTTGCATGGTTACACAGTGCTCACATATAACACAATGATAATTAAAAAAAATCTACAAAACGTGTAACAAAGAAACCAAGAAATGTGATGAAAATTTAGATTTGCTGATAAAAATTCAAATTTTCCTGTTTCTAAAAGAAACCAAGAAGTTTGAATTAAACTAACAAAGTACTTCAGTCATAATAAAAAATAAATAAAAACCTAGAAGTTCAATTTAGAGTAGCAGATCATTTTGATTTTCACTGTTTCAAGAAAAAACGAGAGAAGTTCAGATTAAGAAAACTAAGAAGTTTGAATTTAAAAATTTTTCCTTGCTACTAATAAAATAAAATTGAGAAGTCCAAAATAAAATAACGATGTTGTTCGATGCATATCAAAAACTAGAATTATTTCCTTTTCTATGAAATAAAATTGAGAAGTCCAAAATAAAAGGTAGAGCCGTTCAATATCTATAAAAACCCTAATATTTTCACGTAATTGAGAGAAGTTCAGATTGAAAACTATTAGAAGTTCACGTACTACACAGTGTGCATTTTATATTAAAAAGAATGAAAAGGCAAATGCTAAAAGTTTTATTGATAGAAGTTCGAGTTCTCGCCCCGAGAAAGTTCAAAAATTAAAGAATGGAAACCAGGAGTAGGATTTTTTCCGTTACTAAAAGAAATAAAACCAGAAAGTCCATATTAAAAAGATAGAGAAGTTCGATGATTATAGAAAACTCATATTTTCCTCGTTATTAAAGAATGGAAACAAGAAGTTTAAAAATTAAATAACAAGAAGTTCAACTTTTAAAAATAGAGCGCTTCAAAATTTCACAAAAGAGACTAAGAAATAAAACCAGGAAGTCCATATTAAAAGATGGAGAAGTTCGATGATTATAGAAAACTCAGATTTTCCTCGTTATTAAAGAATGAAAACAAGAAGTTCAAAAATTAAATAACAAGAAGTTCAACTTTTAAAAATAGAGCGCTTCAAAATTCATAAGAAAGGATTAAGAAATTCAGATTAAAATTCATAAAAAATCAGATATTTTCACGTAACCGAGAAAAGTTTAGATTGATAACTACCAGAAGTTCACGTTCTACTCGGTGTGCATTTTGTATTAAAAAAAGAATGAAAAAAGCAAAGGCTGAAAGTTTTGTTGCTGCAAGTTCAAGTGCTCAGCCCGAGAAAATTCAAAAATTCGTGTGAGAGTGGTTGAACAAAAAAACGTGATAGAAGTTCATGGTGAAAAGAGCGGGAAGTTCAACTACCACATGGAATGCGTTTCACATAAGAATATGAGAATAGAAAACAAAAGGCTTAAAAGGTTTGTTGCAAGAAGTTCAAGTGCTTTGTCTGGGGAAGTTCAAAAATTCTTGTGAGAGAGGTTCACCTTGTATTTCCATGTTCGAAAACACAAAAAAGAAATTGTTTTTTTGTGTTTTAAAATAATTCTCTCAATCCACAAAGAACTTCAATTACTATTTGAGAGCAATTTGATTTCAAAAAGAAACAAAAAAATTCAAATTATAAAAATGGAAAAAGTTCATGTACTACATGGTGTGTGTGTTTGATATGAGAAAAATGAATTAAAAGGCAAGGTCTAATTTTTTTATTATAAGTTCAAGTCCTCGGTCGGGGAAAGTTAAAAAAATTACTGTGAGAGAGGTTTGTACAAAAGGAATATCATTCGTGTAACACTGACAAAATGGTTGAGAAAGTTACAAACAAAAATACATCACGGAAGTACAACGTGGAAACAGCAGGAAGTTCAACTACTATACTGACTGAATTTCAGATGAAACTTTTAAAATCGCCGCGAGTATGAAAAAATGATCAACACGGGAAAGTTGCGTGTTTACAACAGGTTTCCATCGGTATATAACCTGCTCAATTCCGATGAGTGGGATGAAGAGCTATGAGCAGTGGATGAAGATCTACGAGCAAAAAAAATCACGTGGAAAACAGAGTGAAGTTCAGGTACACGCACCGAGAACTTCAGGTTCTTCACGCGGTGCATTTTCGAAGAATCTGTTTCGCGATATAGGCACAATGAATGATCCCGCCGTTTTCGGATTTACTTGAAAACGGCAGGGAATCATAGAAAACCATCAACATGAAGAAGTTTTGCATTTTCTGTAGCTTTTCAACGGTATATTATTTGCCCAATTCCGACAAAGTTCGTAGAAATTACGGTGAAAATATGTTTTTGGCCATTTTCGAAACTGACTTAAAACCGTAAAGATTTGGGAGAAATAATACATACCAAAAAGTTTTTCATTTGTTCAAGCTTTCCAATGCCATATCATTTGTTGCATTCGGACGCACGGTTAAAAAATTAGCTCGAAAATACAAACTCGGTAGGACTTGGACCATTTTCTAAATTACTCTTAAACCATTCAAAATTAGAAAAAAACTTTCAAGATGAAAAAGTAGCGCATTTTCATAAGCTTTCCAATGCCATATCATATGCCTCCATTGGATTAGCCGTTTAGAAATGACATCGAAAAAACGAACTCATCTGTTCGGTTTACGAAATTTTACGTTTTTTCAAATTACTCTTTAACCATAAGGAATTAGAAAAAACTTTCAACATGTGGAAGGAGCGGTTTTGCAGCAGCTTTCCAACGCCATATTATATGCCTCATTTCGATGAGCGGTTTAGAAATGCAATCGAAAATACGATTCACATTTTTTGTGCGAAGGAAAAACGGTTTTCAAAACTGCTCTTAAACCGCTTATATTTTGCCAAAAATTTAAGTTGGGTCATGATATTGGTGTCCATAGCTTTCCAACGGTATATCGCAAGCCCCGTTTGGGCAATGTTGGCGGAAGTTCAACCTAGTTCACAGGGAAGTTCAGGTCGAACAACTCAGGCAGTAAAATCGCAAAAAACGCGAGTTCTTCACGAACCGAGTGCAAAATCCGCCTATGAGCAAGATTCCTATCTAAAACGAGTATTTAGTTGCTAAAAATCGTTTGAAGATTACACTTACATCACATGGAACACGACTAACCAGAAAAACTCGCGGTAGAAGGCACGGTTGCGAAGATGGCCCGAAGGTCGGGTTCATACAGAGAGAAGTTCAGGCGCGTTACTTGGGCAGTTCAGGTTGTGATCAGAATATTATTCTGATCCCGTGATCAGAATAGTGTTTATATATATATATATATATATATATATATATATATATATATATATATATATATATATA
>NC_057807.1:144092063-144109456 GCF_018294505.1 Triticum aestivum
TATAAAATATGAAATAAATAGGGAAGCCTCATTCTATTATAATAAGATGATCCAACGGTGTGATTGTGAATATATGCATTAATGTGTCCTCAGCAAAAAAAAGCATTTCAGCTCACTACAACATTCACTTATAGCTAATTCTTATGTGAAATATATATATATATATATATATATATATATATATATATGAGTTTATGTCCTCTACAACATTCACTTATAGCTAATTTTTCAAGTTGACTTTTTCTGCTAAGTGAATGTGATCAGACCCTTCCCCCTCTATGCTAAACTCAACCCAATCCGTTCACAAATTCTTCATATGCGTTCTATTTGAAACTCATTCAAATTCTTCACTGTGTCCTTGTCAGCTGAAGAAATTGCGAACGAAACTTTAAAATATTCTTATCTGAAATTTTCGGTTTTTGCCGCTCAACCGTTACGCATTCCTCGGGTATAATTTTTATTCACCCATAGTCTCCACTTCACAGTATGTGGGTGACACATGTCGCGCGAATGAGAAGGGTCAGGGGCACGTTCGTCCAAATTCTTCGGGCGAACAATTATTCATCTCCGCTATAAATACCCCTTCCCCTTCCTCATTTCACTTTTACTCTGCTCGAACTCACTCCCTCGCTCGAGCTTCTCAAACCCTAGCACCACCGCTAACTCCATCATCGCCGGTGAGGAAGAGCTTCACTGCCTCGAACTCATCGCCATCGTACTCGCGCCGACCGCGGAAATCTTCCCTCCGCCGCCGCCGTAGACGTCTTCCTCCACCAAGTTAGGGCGTGGAAGATCCGAGCCGACGAATTTCCAAATCTACACTTCTAGTTCGTCATGGTCTTTGTCAAGGGTAATTAAAATTTACTTTTACCGCATTTATTCTACTGATGATTTTCATCAAATCCTCAAAAGGTGTTTATTCTTCGATCTCCACACTCTAAACACCTAGCACAAATCTTCAGTTCTTGATCTGTTTCTCTAAGTGACGTTTTTCTTCAAGATTCCTCAATTGTGTGAATCTCATGATCTGCACAACTCTAGAACCTAAGACAAAGAACGCTTAGTGAAATTCTTTAAGACACACCAGGTCAATTTCCTCAAACTTCATCAAATTTACAAAACCTTCTGAGAACGCATATGACCTCTCCAAATTCTTCGCACCTATACTCTGTTCACAGGTACTCATGTCAGCTGCTGAATCACTAGGTTCTCATCAACTTAACTCATTTGCAGCATTCCTTGAAGAAAAGCTGCATACTTCTTTAGAGAACTCAATTGTGCAAATTCCTCAGCTGAAAAAAATGGCTGACGGTAAACGTCCTCAGAAAGGAGGAAATAAGCTTGAAGTAAAAACTGCCTTTGAGATCCCTGCAGATATCTATGCAGGGTACTGCACGCCTAATGAGGCAAAAACATGGCAAGGAAACGAAGATTGAGCGCAAAGTGCGCATTCAGAGGATCGAAAGGAGATGGGCTAGAGAGTGGAGGGAGTATAGATATGTTACTCCCAAGTACATGAAGAAACTCGCTCTTAACCCTCCGTGCTCAAGACCTCCTCTAGCACCTGGCCAGCTAGCTGATCCAACAAGCATTAAACATGGTGAGGATTATGGTGATGAATGGGCCAGGCGGCAAGAAAAGTTGGCCAAGCAGGCCAAAGAAGCAGTGAAGAAATTAGATGAAGATTCTGCTGCTGCTGCTGCCACTGCTGAAGCTTCTTCAAGTAAGAAGGCCATGCCTAAGAAGCCAGCAAAGAAACCACTAAGTTCTTCTGCAATACCCTCATGGCCAGTTTCCTCAGTGCCACCGAGGCAAATTCCTCAAGCTGCCCCAGTTTCTCAAGCTGCACAAATTCCTCGGGTTTCAAAACCCTCAGCTCCTCCTGCAAAGTCCTCAGCACCCGTGCATCTCGCCACGTGCCAACGGACCACAGGCATATCTATTGCCTCAGGAGCTTCAGTGAGTTCTTCAGCTCACCCTTCATCAACCGGTCCCACTCTGCTGAAGACCAAGGCCACTTCTGGATGAGGCACTAGACCAAGTCCTCACAAGAAGCAGGTGGTCTTTCAAACACCTTCTGATGATGAAGCTGATGATGATGAATTAGCTAATATCATCATAGACAGACAGTAGCGGGCCGCTAGAGCCAAAGGGAGTGTTGTGCCCCTTCTAATCGATCCGAAGAAAATGCTCGATTTCATCGACCTATGGCACAAGGATCCAAATGCTCCAATGCCAGAGTTGGGCCTCACTCCTGGACAAAGTCACGTTTTGACTGCGTTCATCACTGCAAAAATGGAAGTTTGACCAAGCTAGGTCAATCAAGAAAGCGTAGTACAAGAAGCAGCGCTACTTAAAGGACAATGTCCTCAGTCTTTCGCCTGGGCAGCTCCTTGCTCTACAAGCTGAAATCAAGAAGATCAGCGGAGATTTTAAAGCCTACAAGGCTGACTGGAAGGGCGCCAAGGTCAGATTCGTCAAGCTGACAAAGACATTCACTTCAAGTGCTACTACTCCTGTGTGCATTGAAGTCACTCCGGCTGAAGCATCTGCCCAAGCCACTGAAGGAATTGCCAGCACCGCTGATGAATTTCAGGCTGCTGATGAAACTGCAAGCACTAGGGCTGCTGAAGAAATTCCAGCCTCTGAAGAAACTGCCAGGGAAACCACTAGTGTTGCGCCTGAAGAAATTGTCAGGCCAGCTGAAGACACTGTCGCTGCGCCTGAAGAAACTGCACAAGTCAGGCCAACTGCATCAGTTGTGCCTGAAGAAATTAATCCCACTGCCACTGCTCCGCGTGCACCAACACCGAGTCCAATTCTTCCTTCTGCTTTGGAAGTGAAGAAAACCAAAGCTGCGGAGCGTGCTGCTTTGAAGAAGAGGAAGGCATCAGCTGCATCAGAATCTTCGGCCCCCAAGAAGGCGAAGATTTTGACAAGTTCATTGGAGAATCCCATTGATGTTGTTCCTCTCGCAAGCATGCCATCCAAGGAACTTGTTCCTCATGGCGAAGAATATCAGATTCCTAAAGAATCTGCAGAAGAAGATCCATTTGCAGCTTCCACAGAGCAGATGGATGAAGAAATTGAGGTTGAAGATTTCACCTCAACCCCTCATGTATCATCGCCAACGCCTCAGTTCACTGCTGAAGAAGCCGGCGTTGAAGAAATGGAAGTGGATGAGGATGTGGACATTGGCTGCACCACCCCCGTGCTGAATGATGATTTCTGGGAGAGTCAGCACCCCAACTCACCTCTGTTCACACCGATCCAGCAAATTCCTCAGTCCCCGGCTCCAACTAAAGTTCTCATGGGTTCTGAAGAAATTCATGCCACCCCTTCCATTCCTGAAGAGATTCCAACCACTAGTGCTGATGAATATGTTGCTGAAGAAATGGAGGCCCAGGCTGCTACTGAAGCAGAAGCTAAAACTCCTCAGCCCGCGGCTCCTGAAATTGAAGTCCCAGAAGTTATTCTTCAAATCACCGACACTCCTCAGCCACAACCGAAGAATCCATTCTCCAAGACTCCAAAGTTCAAGCCTGATGCCTTCTTCAACGAGCATGTATTCTTTACTGAATATAATCCATATGATTCAGCTTGTCTGAGGAGAAAGCGATTCTGGACTGCCAGCCAGGCAAACTTCTATTCTTCAGTGCTATTCAACAAAGACAAGGTCTTCGATCATGAGCATATTCCTCACTTGGATATGGAATCACTACCTTGCTTTGCGCCTGTCCTCGCTGTCATTCATGATGCTGGCCTGCTCAATTTCTGCACTGACATATGCAATTGGAATGAAGAACTTATTCTTCAATTCTACGTGACGCTGCACATCACCGGAAATGCTGAAGATGTGAATTCATGGGTGTTGGACTGGATGACCGAAAAAACTCATTACAAGGCACCGACAACTGAAATGCTGAAGGTGCGCGTCTGATATATTCTAAACTGAGCTGTCCGATCATTTTATGCAAGTGCTGATGAAGCCGTTAAAGCCTGGACAAGCATCAAGGACCAAATTCCTCGTGAAGGAATTGTAGTATGTGCCGAGGACAGTCTATCGTATTCTGACGAAGACTTTGAGTCCAATCAAGGGCCACGACTCAAATAATGAGGAAGTCGTTGGCATCATGAAGAATCTGTTGTTCAACATCATGCACGGTATTCCCGTCAATTATCATGATTTCTTCATGAGGACTCTGGCAAATGTTGCTATGTCCCCGTTTGAGCTGAAGCCTTATGCTCCGTGGATCATGAGATTCCTCAGATCAAGGTCTTCACTCAACTACAAAGCTGATATGCTAAACCATGGCAGCTTCTTGCCCCTGATTGAAGTCCTCAAACGGACATTTTCCTCAGCCGATGAGAAGGGCAAGGCCACTACTATCATTGATGAGGGAATTCATCCATTGGATGGACAGTTCCGCAAAGCTGCTTCATACTCCACCAATGATGATTCTGCCACTCATGATACTGCCGCAAATGCTTCAAAGCAAAGTCCTCAGGCAACAACTCCAAGGGTGATGACTGATCATGAGCTTCTCCTCAGTCTTCATCAGAAGGTGGATCGCAATCGCAAATGGGTGAAACGCCAATTTGGTTCAGTTCTTAACAATATGACTGCCACTTATAATTCAATGAAGAATAACCACTACTACCTCAACGAAATGTTCGATCGCACCTGGGCTATATTGACTCACCTCTACAGTGATGAGGATCTCAAGCAGATGGGCTTCAAGTAGGACTTTGGCTGGGCTAAGCCACCACCGAAGAAATTCAAGAAGGTCGAAGTTCCTCCTTTGGTGCCTAGTTCATATTCCTCATCCCACGACACTGATGAAAATGAAGATCTGGACTACACTGCGGCAGACCCTACTCCAATGGACGATCCCAACAACGCTGGCGCTCCTCCATTGACTTCGTGAAGAAATTCTTCAGGGGCGTTAGTCCTCACTTTTCGTTCCTTTTGGTCATTTGATGACAAAGGGGGAGAAATTTGAGTTAGTCTTCAAGCGGGTCTATATATATGGGCATTTTTTTGTTAAGTTGCAACTCTCGCTCTTCTGAAGCTTTTGTTGATTGAGTTGTAAACTTAAGTCCGATGGTGACCTGATACTTTTGCTCTTTTTTTCTGCATGCTATTTCCACATTAATCTTATGCACGCATGCTGAATTACATCAGTCACCATATTTCATCATGCATTTCATATGTAAATGCGTGTATGAATTACAAGATATAGGGGGAGATCTCCATGATTCTACTCTTCAAGTGTGCATTGCTTCAACAACAAATACCTCATTATGCACATGTTCAGGGGAGTTCTTCTATATCTTGCAATCAAATTCCTCAATTTTGAGTACTTTCAATTCATATGTTTATCCCCGTTGAAAACTTAACCTATATTGTCATCAATGACCAAAAAGGGGGAGATTGTAAGTGCATCTAGCGCCCCTTAGTGATTTTGGTGTATTGAAGACTTATAGGTTAAGGGACTAATATGTTTGTGAGTGTACACAGGCTTTATAAGTCAATGAGGACTTTGATATTTACAGTGAAAGTCGACCCCTAAAAATGAATGTCTTCGGATGAAGACTTTGGTTCTCCTGAAGACATTGAAAGTGAAGAAATTGGTGTAACCGTGAAGACCTCGATATTCATGCGAGGAATCTGGAGCGTGAAGACTTTTGTTTTCATAGTTTCATTTTCTTCCTCTTGAGTCATAGGAAACACCATACTGTTAAAGGGGGTCGAGGTAATACTAAGGAAACATATTTCCAAGTGATGCTCATCTCAAAATCCTACACCTACCCAATCCTTCGAGTGAAGCCATTGGAAATCTCATATCAGTTCAGACAATTTCTTCAGTGACAGAGACGAAGATCTTCTGGTCTCTGAGGAATTTGTCTTGACTGAGGAGTTAGGAATTCGCCAGTGCGGATTGCCTACACAGTGAGGAACATGATAGCCCTGAGGAATTCGAACCTCAAAATATCCGACCGTTGCTGAGCCGCGCGCTAGCCGTTCAAAATATCTACCACCTAACGGTCATATCATTGAAGGGCATTTATGTCTTATCACGTCGGGCTGCTCCCTAGGCTATAAATAGCCGCCCCCCTACAACCACTAGCTAGTTGGCTGCTCCGAGAGAAACTGACACTTGTCATTTGACAGCATCCCATCCTTCGAGGACTTTGAGCGAAAATCATCAAGTGAGGAAAACCCAAATCCCAAACCCAAACCTACAAACCCCAAAGTGATTGAGCATCACTGAAGAGATTGTTCCTGTGTGGAACCGATGCTTGTTACCTTTGAGGACTGTGTATCCTCCCGATGGTTAGGCGTCATGGTCTGAGCATCCAAGAGGAACTGTGGATTGCCAAGTGACCTAGTCTGTGAAGGTTTGGAAGTCACCTGTGAAGACTTACCACTACTATTGGGCGAGATTTTCGTGATCTTAGCTCAAGGAGAAGATGGTGAGGACTGTGTGTCCGGGATTGTGTGTCCTCGAGTTTAAATACTCAGCCGCTCCAACCAGACGTACAACTGTCGCAACAGTTGGAACTGGTCGAGCAAATCATTGTCTTCACCAAGCCAACTGGTTCTATTTCCTCAACCCTTTGTTTTCTTCAGTTATGTGTTGATGTACCTAATCATTAGTGTTTGAAGACATTGACTGAAGACTTTGTCTAATTCCTCAATCCTATTTCTTCAGTCAGTTTGTCTTCATCCTGCTTATCCTGTGTTTACGCTTTCTGTACTTAGTGCTTGTCTTTCATTTCATCATGATGACTATGTTGTTACTCTGTTTTGCCTATGCCTGAGTACTTATTCCGCTGCAAGTAGTTCTTCGCTTAGGAATTTCCTCACCCTGACATTCCTCAGTGAAGATTTCTTAAAAATCACCTATTCACCCCCCCTCTAGTCGATGTAATGCATTTTCATTGACGGCTCAGGACTCTTCTGGCCCAACTCTTTTACTCTGGGGGCTTCTTTTGGTCCATAAAAAATCGTCAAAAATTGGCACGTCAATTGGACTCCGTTTGGTATTCCTTTTCTGTAGAACTCAAAAACAAGGAAAAACAGAAGCCGGCACTGGGCTCTAGGTTAATAGGTTAGTCCCAAAAATCATATAAAATAGCATATAAATGCATATAAAACATCCTAGATGGATAATATAATAGCATGGAACAATGAAAAAATTATAGATACGTTGGAGACGTATCAAGCATCCCCAAGCTTAATTTCTGCTCGTCCTCGAGTAGGTAAATGGTAAAAACTGAATTTTTGATGTGGAATGCTACCTAGCATATTTCTCAATGTAATTTTATTTATTGTGGCATGAATGTTTAGATCCAAATGATTCAAGATAAAAGTTCATATTGACATAAAACTAGTAATACTTCAAGCATACTAACAAATAATCATGTCTTATCAAAATAACATAGCCAAAGAAAGCTTATTCCTACAAAATCATATAGTTAGGCCATGCATCATTTTCGTCACACAAAATGCTCCCATCATGCACAATCCCGGTTTCAGCCAAGCAATTGGTTCATACTTTTTAACGCGCTTCAGCTTTTTCATCCCTCACACAATACATGAGCGTAAGCCATGGATATAACACTATGGGTGGAATAGAGTATGATGATGGAGGTTGTGTGGAGAAGACAAAGAGGGAAAGTCTCATATCGACGCGGCTAATCAATGGGCTATGGAGATGCCCATCAATTGATGTCAATATGAGGAGTAGGGATTGCCATGCAATCGATGCACTAGAGCTATAAATGTATGAAAGCTCATCAAAAGAAACTAAGTGGGTGTTCATCCAACTTGCTTGCTCATGAAGACCTAGGGCATTTTTAGGAATCCCATCATTGGAATATACAAGTCAAGTTCTATAATGAAAAATTCCCACTAGTATATGAAAGTGACAACATAGGAGACTCTCTATCATGAAGATCATGATTCTACTTTGAAGCACAACTATGGAAAAAGGATAGTAACATTGTCCCTTCTCTCTTTTTCTCTCATTTTTTTTATTTTGGTGGGCTTCTTTGGCATCTCTTTTTCTGTTTGGGCTTCTTTGGCCTCTTTTATTTTTCATAAAGTCTGGAGTCTCATCCCGACTTGTGGGGGAATCACAGTCTCCATCATCCTTTCCTCACTTGGGACAATGCTCTAATAATGAAGATCATCACACTTCTACTTATTTACAAGTCAAGAATTACAACTCAATGCTTAGAACAAAATATGACTCTATGTGAATGCCTCCGGCGGTGTACCGGGATATGCAATGAATCAAGAGTGACATGTATGAAGGAATTATAAAGGTGGCTTTGCCACAAATACGATGTCAACTACATGATCATGCAAAAGCAATATGACAATGATGGAACATGTCATAATAACGGAACGATGGAAAGTTGCATGGCAATATATCTCGGAGTGGCTATGGAAATGCCATAATAGGTAGGTATGGTGGCTGTTTTGAGGAAGATATAAGGAGGTTTATGTGTGATAGAGCGTATCGTATCATGGGGTTTGGATGCACCGACGAAGTTTGCACCAACTCTCAAGGTGAGGAAGGGCAATGCACGGTACCGTAAAGGCTAGCAATGATGGAAGGGTAAGAGTGCGTATAATCCATGGACTCACATTAGTCGTAAAGAACTCATATACTTATTGCAAAATTTTATTAGCCCTCGAAGAAAAGTACTACTACGCATGCTCCTAGGGGAAGGGTTGGTAGGAGTTAACCATCGAGCAATCCCGACCTCCACTCATAAGGAAGGCAATCAAAGAACACTCCATGCTTCAAATTTGTCACACAACGTTCACCATACGTGCATGCTATGGGACTTGCCAACTTTAACGCAAGTATTTCTCAATTTCATAATTACCCAACTAGCATTACTCTAACATTACCACCTTTATATCTTAAAACAATTATCAAGTATCAAATTTATCATAGTATTCAATGCACTTTATATGAAAGTTTTTATTATATCCCACTTGGATGCCTATCATATCAGGACTGAATTCATAACCAAAGAAAACTAACATGCTGTTCTAAAGACTCTCAAAATAATATAAGTGAAGCATGATAGTTCATCTATTTCTTCAAAATAAAACCACCATTGTGCTCTAAAAGATATAAGTGAAGCACTAGAGCAAACGACAAACTACTCCGAAAGATATAAGTGAAGATCAATGAGTAGTTGAATAATTATGTAACTATGTGAAGACTCTCTAACATTTAATAATTTCAGATCTTGGTATTTTATTCAAACATCAAGCAAAACAAAATAAAACAAAATGACGCTCCAAGCAAAACACATATCATGTGGTGAATAAAAATATAGCTCCAAGTAAAGTTACCGATGAACGAAGACGAAAGAGGGGATGCCATCCGGAGCATCCCCAAGCTTAGGCTCTTGGTTGTCCTTGAATATTACCTTGGGGTGCCTTGGGAATCCCCAAGCTTAGGCTCTTGCCACTCCTTATTCCATAGTCCATCGAATCTTTACCCAAAACTTGAAAACTTCACAACACAAAACTCAACAGAAAACTCGTGAGCTCCGTTAGTATAAGAAAATAAATCACCACTTAGGTACTGTTGTGAACTCATTATAAATTCATATTGGTGTA
This sequence comes from Triticum aestivum, assembly GCF_018294505.1. Classification (NCBI taxonomy): domain Eukaryota; kingdom Viridiplantae; phylum Streptophyta; class Magnoliopsida; order Poales; family Poaceae; genus Triticum; species Triticum aestivum. The sequence goes on from NC_057807.1 coordinate 144,101,716, forward strand.
ATATATACTGTATTACAACTTCTCTATGGTTCATACCCTCCGATACTACTCATAGATTCATCAAAATAAGCAAACAACACATAAAAAACAGAATCTGTCAAAAACAGAATAGTCTGTAGTAATCTGTATCATTCGAATACTTATGTAACTCAAAAAATTCTGAAATAAATTGGTGGACCTGAGGAATATGTCTATTAATTATCTGAAAAAATAATCAACCTAAAATCACTCTCCAGTAAAACATGGCAGCTAATCTCGCGAGCGCAAAAGTTTCTTTTTTTTACAGCAAGATCGCATAGACTTCACCCAAGTCTTCCCAAAGGTTCTACTTGGCACAAACACTAATCAAAACATAAAACCACATCTAAACAGAGGCTATATGAATTATTTATTACTAAAAAGTATCAAAAAGCAAAGAACAAAAATAAATTTGGGTTGCCTCCCAACAAGCGCTAACGTTTAACGCCCCTAGCTAGGCATGATGATTTCAATGATGCTCACATGAAAGATAAGAATTGAAACATAAAGAGAGCATCATGAAGAATATGACTAGCACATTTAATTCTAATCCAATTCCTATGCATAGGGATTTTGTGAGCAAACAATTTATGGGAACAATAATCAACTAGCATAGGAAGGCAAAACAAGCATAACTTTAAAACTTTAAGCACATAGAGAGGAGACTTGATATCATTGCAACTCCTACAAGCATATATTACTCCATCATAATAATTTTCAGTATCATTATGAATGAATTCAACAATATAACCATCACATAAAGCATTCTTTTCATTATCTACAGGCATAGAATTTTTATTACTCTCCACATAAGCAAAATTCTTCTCATTCGGAATAGTGGGAGTATCATAAGAGACTCGAATACTATAAATTGTTTCCATATTAAAAGAGTAATGTTCAGAAAAAGGGTAATCATAATCATGACAAGTTTTATAAATATAATCATCACTACTTTTCATAGCATAAGTTTCATCACAATAATCATCATAAGTAGCAACTTTGTTCTCATCATAATCAATTGAAACCTCTTCCAAAATAGTGGATTCATCACTAAATAAAGTCATGACCTCTCCAAATCCACTTTCATAAATATTATAAGATTAAACACCCTCCAAAATAGTGGGGTCATTACTTCCTAAAGTTGACACTCTTCCAAACCCACTTTCATCAATATAACCATCATAAATAGGAGGCATGCTATCATCATAATAAATTTGCACATCAAAACTTGGGAGGCTAAAAATATCATCTTCATTAAACATGCATCCCCAAGCTTGGGACAAACATTAATTGCAGCAAATATATTCTCAAACATGTCATTCTTATCAAACATAGCATCCCCAAGCTTGGGCCTTTTCCTATCATAAGCATAATCACTCTCATCATTAATAGTATGGATAGCACCAATAGTATAGCAATTATCATCATCACAATGAGTAATAGGAGCAACATCATTTGAGAGGGATACCTTTCTACCTTTGCTTCTCCGTCTTTTCTTTTTCTGCTTCACATCTGTGTGGGTTTAACCCTCTTTTTTGAGATCCTTATTAATGAGATTGGTTAAATAGAAAGTCCTCCTTGTTACCTGATTCATCATAAGAAATAATAGGCGGATATTGTGAAGTCTCTTCCCTTTCATTAGTATTCTCTTCATCTTCTATTTTCTTTCTTTTCTTTATGTAATTGGCAACATAAGGACAAATTCTTCTAGATCAAAATCAAGAACTTTATCAAGGACAAATTCTGGCATACCTTTAGTTATAAGTTTTATTTCTTCATAACCCAAAAGCAAACTAAGTTCATTATGATGTGCAAGGGAAATCAAGTCATCACAATTTTTGGACACAATACAATCATGAAACAATTTTCATTGGGGATTTAAATGATCATGTTCATTGCAAAGTTCACAAGGATGGCAAATAAATTTTAAATTTTTAGCACAAGCATCTAGACTTTCTTGCAACCATTTTGTTTCTATACTTATGCCTCGTGCAAAATCTATCTTCACTATTTGGTGTGTACTTGCAAACTCTATGCACTCCACAAAACTTGACATGCTTATAAGAGACATTTTCATCATGACTAGTGCAATCATCATTAGTACCATGGATATTCAAAGAGTTCATACTAACAACATTGCAATCATGCTCCTCATTCAATGATTTAGTGCCAAACATTTTATAGACTTCTTCTTCTAGCACTTGAGCACAATTTTCCTTTCCATCATTCTCACGAAAGATATTAAAAAGATGAAGCGTATGAGGAAAACTCAATTCCATTTTTTTGTAGTTTCTTTTATAAACTAAACGAGTGATAAAACAAGAAACTAAAAGATTTGATTGCAAGATCTAACGATATACCTTCAAGCACTCACCTCCCCGGCAATGGTGCCAGAAAAGAGCTTGATGTCTACTACGCAACCTTCTCCTTGTAGACATTGTTGGGCCTCCAAGTGTAGAGGTTTGTAGGACAGTAGCAAATTTCCTTCAAGTGGATGACCTAAGGTTTATCAATCTGTGTGAGGTGTAGGATGAAGATGGTCTCTCTCAAACAACCCTGCAACCAAATAACAAAGAGTCTCTTGTGTCCCCAACACACCCAATACAATGGTAAATTCTATAGGTGCACTAGTTCAGCGAAGAGATGGTGATACAAGTGCAATATGGATGGTAGATATAGGTTTTTGTAATATGAAATTATAAAAACAGCAAGGTAGCAAGTGGTAAAAGTGAGCGTAAACGGTATCGCAATGCTAGGAAACAAGGCCTAAGGTTCATACTTTCACTAGTGCAAGTTCTCTCAACAATAATAACATAATTGGATCATATAACTACCCCTCAACATGCAACAAAGAGTCACTCCAAAGTCACTAATAGCGGAGAACAAACAAAGAGATTATTGTAGGGTACGAAACCACCTCAAAGTTATCCTTTCTGATCGATCTATTCTAGAGTCCATAGTAAAATAACATGAAGCTGTTCTTTCCGTTCGATCTATCCTAGAGTTCGTACTAGAATAACACCTTAAGACACAAATCAACCAAAACCCTAATGTCACCTAGATAGTCCAGTGTCACCTCAAGTATCCGTGGGCATGATTATACGATATGCATCACACAATCTCAGATTCATCTATTCAACCAACACAAAGTACTTCAAAGAATGCCCCAAAGTTTCTACCGAAGAGTCAAGATGAAAACGTGTGCCAACCCCTATGCATAAGTTCACAAGGTCACTGAACCTGCAAGTTGATCACCAAAACATACATCAAGTAGATCACGTGAATATCTCATTGTCACCACAGATAAGCACATGCAAGACATACATCAAGTGTTCTCAAATCCTTAAAGACTCCATCCGATAAGATAACTTCAAAGGGAAAACTCAACCCATTACAAGAGAGTAGAGGGGGAGAAACATCATAAGATCCAACTATAATAGCAAAGCTCGCGATACATCAAGATCGTACCACCTCAAGAACACGAGAGAGAGATCAAACACATAGCTACTGGTACATACCCTCAGCCCCGAGGGTGAACTACTCCCTCCTCGTCATGGAGAGCACCGGGATGTTGAAGATCGCCACCGGTGATGGATTTCCCCTCCGGCAGGGTGCCGGAACGGGCCCCCGAGAGGTTTTTGGTGGCTACAGAGGCTTGCGGCGGCGGAACTTCTGATCTAGGTTATTTTCTGGAGGTTTGGGTATTTTTAGGAATTTTTGGCGTCGGTCTCACGTCAAGGGGGTCTCTGAGTCGTCCACGAGGCAGGGGGCGTGCCCAGGGGGTAGGGCTCGCCCTCCACCCTCGTGGACGGCTCGGGACTCTTCTGGCCCAACTCTTTTACTCTGGGGGCTTATTTTGGTCCATAAAAATCGTCAAAAATTGGCACGTCAATTGGACTCTATTTGGTATTCCTCTTCTGTAGAACTCAAAAACAAGGAAAAAACAGAAACTGGCGCTGGGCTCTAGGTTAATAGGTAGTGCCAAAAATCATATAAAATAGCATATAAATGCATATAAAACATCCTAGATGGATAATATAATAGCATGGAACAATAAAAAATTATAGATACATTTGAGACGTATCAACGGCGTGGTGATGGTGATGGTGAAGTGATCTGCGCAGGGCTTCGCCTAAGCACTACGAAGATATGACCAAGGGTGTAATCTGTGGAGGGAGGCGCCACACACGGCTAACAGATGTTGTTCTGTGTTCTAGGCGCTTCCCCCTCACATATATAGGTAGGAGGGAGAGGGAGCAGCCAAGGGGGACGCCCCAAGTAGGCCGAATCCTCCTTTGGGTTCCTCCCCAATTCAGGCCCCCCTTTCCTTTTTCAATGGAGGGGGAAGGAAAGAGGAGGGAGGAGGGAAGGAAGGGGGAGGCTGAATCCTTCCCCTTCCTTCTCTCTTCCCATCTTTCCTTTCTCCTCTGGTGCGGCCTATATGTGGGGGGCGCAGCAGCCCCTGCTGGCTACTGCGTTTCCCCTCTTGGCACATTTGTCGGTGTACTAAAGTAGGGGCGCTCCTTTGTACCCCTTATTTGTGCATATGCAGTCAGAGCCGCGCCCACGACCATGCTTAAGCAAGGCAGAGACAGGAAATCAAAGCCGCGGGACGGCCAAAGCAACGCCAAGACAAAGGCATGAAGAGCAAGAAGGCGAAGTGGTTCCCCCGGAAGGACCCTTGCGGGGCGGCCTCCACGGCCCCGACAAGGACCGCTGGGGCAGTCTATCTGACGCCAGCAGGGCGCGCCACCCTTGGGCCCCAGTTTCTCCAGCATCACCAACCGTGTTGGGACATAGGCTCGGGAGGCGCTTCCATGGTGGCATGCAGATCTTTGTGAAGACAAGGAACACTTCAAATCAGAAGAGTAGAAGACGACGAACCTCAGCCATATCCTTGCCGAGGAAACCCATAAGAACCCCAGCAAGACCCTTGTCGGGGACGACCACAATGCCATGGTAAGACCCTTGCCGGGGCCCCGGCAAGGCCCTTGCCGAGGACGTCCGCGAGGCCACGGCCAGGGCCGCACCCGCCAAGCTTCTGCCACCGCACCCATGCAGCTGCCAGCCCACCAGCTGGGCACGCGCCTGCGTGTCGGCACGAGGCTTCTCGGCCAACTCAGCGCATGCCTACGTGGTGGCATGCAAATCTTCATGAAGGCCCTACCACCGCACTACCTCAGCAGCCTGCCAGCTTACATGGCGCTGACCGCCTCGCTGGCCCAGGCGCGTGTCAAGGCAGGGCAAGGCGGCGGTAAACTGAAGGGGACACGTCAGAGGCGCATTAAATGCGTTTTGTCCCGTAATAGCTAGCGATAGGCTTAACCACAGTACCCCGACGCCACCTCCTGTGTGCCACTGTGGCGATCCCCTTGCCTATAAAAGGAGGCCCGAGGCATCCAGGAGAAGGATTCAGACTTTTGGACAAGTTACGCTCATTGTAGCTAGTTCAAGAACCTCAAGAACACAAATATACACATCAAAGCAGGACTAGGGTATTACGCATCCCTGCGGCCCGAACTTGGGTAAACGACCCGCGTGCTCGTACTGACTGCTGATCCTGCTCTCCTCACAACCCAGCGCCTCGCAACCATAGTAGGGATTCTTGTGATCCCATAGGTGTCGTTTCCCACCGACATCTTTGGCGCGCCAGGTAGGGGCGCGGTAGTGAGAATCTGGTTTAGCAGCCAGTAGCACAACTCTTCATCGCCATGGCTCCCAAGAAGAAGACGACCACGATGATCGGTTCATCCGGGACTAGACTGCCAGTACCTGTGCAGGCCAGTAGCGGTCCAGTCGCAGAGAGAACCCGTGGCGTGGCCCGCGGACATCCACATCATCCTGGCAGTCCGGGCCTGGTGAGCGGCGTCGTTCGTGCGCCAGGCGACGAGCCACACGCTGCAAACTCTAGAGACGGAGTTGGCCCCCCCCAGGCAGCACGGGGCCCTCCAGGGGCGTCATCGTGCCGCTAGATTGCGGTGCGGCGACCTCCAAGACACCAACACTGGCGCCCATGGCGCGCTCTTCTCAGGTCATGCACAATGAGCAGCGCCGCCCCGCTGGTGACCCTGGGTGCCGCCCTGGGAAGAGTCCCGTGCTCCCTTCACATGACGAGGAGGGCCAGTATGCACGCCGAGGTGTTGGCGGAAATGGCGGACGGCCGCTGGGCCATGATGGAGCTCCTTCTAACGTAGTTAGAAGTCAAAGAGCGTCACGGTCCACGTAGCTTTCGCCGCCGCCCACACCAGTAGAAGCCCTAGCACGTGCGCAGCAGCTCCTCGACTTCCCTCCTGCTGCGAAGAAGCTTGACGAATGGAGGGCCACCGTCCGAAGCCTCGTCGGCATTGCCAACAAAGATGAGTTGCGACCGGCGGGGCCCGTAGTCCGTCGCTCCGTCGAGCCACCACATGCCAGCGGTGGACGGGCCGAAGGTGATGCAGCGATGGTGCACTCCCCTCCTCCACACTAGCCACCGCGGGTGTCGATCCGTCGTGACGACGCTCGTGATGATATCTCCATAGCGTCGTCCGACCCGCGAACCCACCGCGATCAATGTCAAGTTCTTCGGGAGCGAGCTCATGAAGACGCTCAACCACCATCGAGCACTGACGTGATGCGCGCCACCAGTCGGACAGGCAGGCAGGGCCCACTATCGACCACCCAGCACCGGGAGGCTACGGTGGCCTACCCTACGAGGTGGGCTGTCCGACCTTCACCCGTGAGCTGCGGCAGTTCTAGTGGCCCTCCCACCGCACGTTCAAGACCGACTTTGGCGAGAAGTACAATGGCAAGATTCACCCGTCGGAGTTCCTCAGCATCTACACCATCGCGATGCAAGCTGCTGGGGCTCGTGACGATAAGGTGCTTGCCAATTACTTCCTGTTGGCACTCAAGCCCAAAGTTATGTCATGGTTGATGCACTTGCCGATGGACTCCATTTCTTCCTGGTCGGATCTGTGTCATGAGTTTGTTGGCACCTTTACTGTAAGCCACCAAGCTCATGGCCAGGCGAGCGATTTGCATATCATCCGCCAGAAGGAAGGAGAAAACTTGTGCAAGTACATCCAAAGGTTCAGCCGAGTGCAGTACAACATCCCAGACGTTCATCCTGCCGTCGTGGTCAGTGCATTCCATCAGAATGTGCGCATCCGCAAGATGCGCGAGGAGCTGGTGATGAACAAGGTCAAGGATGTGGCCAAGCTTTATGTTTTGGCCGATCGGTGCGCTCGAGCTGAAGAGGGGAGGAAGTACCCCGATGAGGACGCTGGGGCGGAAACCGACTCCACGGACGACACCGCCACCCCGGCAAAGAAGGGCCGACGCCGTAACAGGAAGCGCAAGGGCAAGACCGTGCTTGCCGTCGAGGGGTCCGATGACACCGGTGCCACCAAGAAGGCCAAGGCAAGCGACCCCGGCAAGGAGGTTGCCGCGTGTGCCGCTTGCCGGGCCTTGGCGGCTGCCGACAAGCTAGGGGGCTCCGACAAGCAGTATTGCAAGATCCACCGCACCAAGGGGCACGACCTCCAGAACTGCCGAAGATTATCAGAGAGAGAGAGAGAGAGAGAGAGAGAGAGAGAGAGATGGAGGGAGAGGGAGAGGGACCAACAAGGTTTGTGTGTTGGATGCGTGCGACAGAACTGAAGATTATCAGAGAGAGAGAGAGAGAGAGAGAGAGAGAGAGAGAGAGATATGGAGGGAGAGGGAGAGGGACCAACAAAGTTTG
>NC_057807.1:144109466-144110282 GCF_018294505.1 Triticum aestivum
AGAGAGAGAGAGAGAGATGGAGGGAGAGGGACCAACAAGGTTTGTGTGTTGGATGCGTGCGACAGAACTGAAGATTGTCAGAGAGAGAGAGAGAGAGAGATGGAGGGAGAGGGAGAGGGACTGTGGGGACCCCGACTCGCAAGTCGTGATCACCGAATGCACGTGTACAGTGATCCCAGAGATCAATGCTCACTGAACACACAGAAGCTGAATAACAAGAGTCTTACATCCATACATACCGTCTTACACAAATAGTGACCAACATGGTCAAGTCTTACATCGATAAAGCCTTAAGGGCTGAACATCAAATGAAACATAGCAGCGTAAATCGTCGTCGATAAGTAGAACCCATGCCATCTGCCTTAACCCTACAGGCATTCTGACTGGGAACGTCCTAGTTCGCATGATCGCCTCCAAAGAACTCTTCTTCGAACTCCGGTTCTCCCATGCCTGGTCAATTAAATAACCAGTGGCAAGCCAATGAGTACTTTGAATGTACTCGCAAGCAACCCATGATTTGGTTCAAGGTACAGTAATGCATGACATAGGTAAAGTTTTGCATAAAGCTAGTTTTGAGTGCAGGACATGTTCAACATCCTATAAAGCATGCATCAAGAGAATTCAAGTAACCATAAGATCTGGTCACAGATATCAACATAAATAGAAAGGGGCACCAACCCATTTATCATAAACAGAGAGGGCACCAACCCATCTCAATCGTGTCAAGTCCTCTGACTTGATCCAAGACAACACCATCATCTCACACACACCGGGTTTGAAAACAAGTGGACGTAGCCCAAGAGCGGTTACCCAACT
>NC_057807.1:144110292-144113357 GCF_018294505.1 Triticum aestivum
AAGGTTTGTGTGTTGGATGCGTGCGACAGAACTAAAGATTGTCAGAGAGAGAGAGAGATAGAGATGGAGGGAGAGGGACCAACAAGGTTTGTGTGTTGGACGCGTGCGACAGAACTGAAGATTGTCAGAGAGAGAGAGAGAGAGATGGAGGGAGAGGGAGAGGGACCAACAAGGTGTGGGGACCCCGACTCGCAAGTCGTGATCACCGAATGCACGTGTACAGTGATCCCAGAGATCAATGCTCACTGAACACACAGAAGCTGAATAACAAGAGTCTTACATCCACACATACCGTCTTACACAAATAGTGACCAACGTGGTCAAGTCTTACATCGATAAAGCCTTAAGGGATGAACATCAAATGAAACATAGCAGCGGAAATCGTCGTCGATAAGTAGAACCCATGCCATCTGCCTTAACCCTAAAGGCATTCTGACTGGGAACGTCCTAGTTCGCATGATCGTCTCCAAAGAACTCTTCTTCGAACTCTGGTTCTCCCATGCCTGGTCAATTAAATAACCAGTGGCAAGCCAATGAGTACTTTGAATGTACTCGCAAGCAACCCATGATTTGGTTCAAGGTACAGTAATGCATGACATAGGTAAAGTTTTGCATAAAGCTAGTTTTGAGTGCAGGACATGTTCAACATCCTACAAAGCATGCATCAAGAGAATTCAAGTAACCATAAGATCTGGTCACAGATATCAACATAAATAGAAAGGGGCACCAACCCATTTATCATAAACAGAGAGGGCACCAACCCATCTCAATCGTGTCAAGTCCTCTGACTTGATCCAAGACAACACCATCATCTCACACACACCGGGTTTGAAAACAAGTGGACGTAGCCCAAGAGCGGTTACCCAACTGTCCTTGACCGTGGACACGGCTATTCGAATAGTTTTACACTCTGCAGAGGTTGCACACTTTACCCACTAGATCCGGGGAACTTCCGTGTCATCCACGACCCGCGGTACCTCAAGTACCCGGGGTAAGCACCCGATCACTACCTTTCCCTAGACGATACTAACATGGAGTCCACTCGATTGGTAGTAACCCCCGTGCCGAAAATTTCACATCATAAAGTTGTGGAGCCTCGCTCCCATTTTCATCACATACCACAAGCACGGGGTACCAACGGTGTGTCCGGTGCCCTGTGAAAACAGTCATGGCCGCCCTACCTGGCACGACCCCGTCCCAAGAGAGAGCACCAACTCTCCCCCGTCACTAGTAATGCAGGCTCCAAGCTAGTATCGGTCTAGGTACTCAATAATGCCCTTTCCCATATAAGGGTAGAGTGGTCGCGCATGTAAGGTTGGAATAACGGTCGCAACTCCGACCAATCCGTTTTGAAAACAACACACACCTTCCTTGGCACACCACTTCGTCATCAAGTGGTCACCCATCTCATCATCTCCCTCGGGCATAGGTGGCACCCGACGGGGTTTTCGAAAAGACTTTTGAAATCACATTGCCTCCTTCACCATGCACAAACCCACCCCATTTGCGTAGCATCTACATTTGCATCCTATCTACTCCCACCGGCATAACCCTCATAAGAAGGTAGGGCCATGCACACTGCAAGTATCAACGAGGAAGTAATCGTGGTAACCAACCCACGTGGTTCACCATCTCATCATGATTCCGATGCATCGATAATAAAGAGCTAAAAATGACATGCATATAAAGGGGTATCATAGTCATGGTCAAAGGGCTGCTTGCCTTGGTTGGCTTGATCTTCAAAGTCTTCAGGCTCTGCTCCTCCTTCTTCCTCAGCTACCTCGTCAAACACGGGATCTAACGTCGCAAGAAAACAACGGGAAAATAAGACAATAATAAAAACAGGAAAGTCAAAGTGCTCACAAAAATGTCAACTTATTTTTGTAAAATACTAAGAGGAAGGCTAGGAAGGGGACAACTTTTGGTTTTGGTTTTGGAGCAGCAAAATAGGAGTTATGGATTTTCAAAGGCCTATTTAAATGCTAAAAACCACATTTAAATATTTACAGAGAATAAAAGGTGGTTGGATTTGAATGAAAGTTGCACCATTAAATAGGTTGCAATATTCTAGGAATTTAGAAATTGGAATCAATGCATTTGGATTAATATTCTGTCCTGTGGAATTTTTGGAAATAATACAGAAAAGGAAAAAGAGAAACGGCGCTGTGCCACTGGGCCAGAGAGGCCACAGCAGCAGCAGGCCCAGGGGGGGGGGGAAACCCAGCCCACGCGGCCGCCACATCGAAGGCGTAAAGGCTGAATACGCCTTCAGCCGACGGCGGATCGGTGCGCGCGCGCGCAGACGTTTTAAACCTGACGGGTGGATCCCACCCGTCAGGGCGTGTGGCTGACGGGCCGGCCCCACGGCGGCCGTCGTCTACCTCCGGCCAGAGGCGACGGCGAGCTCGCCGGCGGCGATACAGGGCACGGGAAGGGGCGCGGAGGCTACCGTTGGACTCAGGAGCGAGTCGCGGTTCTGGTGGTGGTGGAGACGGTCGCCAGGGTGGCCTGCTTCGCCGGCGACGAGGTCCCGCGGCGGAGGTGCTTCGGGCGCCGGTGGTTCCGGCCGTTTCCGGCTGCAAACGAGGGGGAAAGAGAGGGGAAAGCATCAGTGAGGCGAGGGGAGTCCAGTTCGAGAGAGAAAAGGAGCGGAGGAGGCCTGTACCCGCAGATCGACGGCGACCCGAGGCGGCGGAGCTCGAGCTCGATCTCGAGCTCGGGCGGCTCTGGAGAGAAGTGGGTGGTTCCGGGGGTGGATTGGGTGTGTGGAGGGGCGACAGGGAGGAAGAGAAGGGCTCGGGAGCGCCTTATATAGGCTGGCCGCGGTTCACCGTGGGCGTGGCCTACGGGCGCCCGCGGGATCGGCTCTGGAAGCCGTTGGAGAGAGGTTGGAGCTGTCCACGGCGCTCGTGGGGATGGAGTAGGGCGCCAGGGAGGAGGAGAGAGAGCGGGGGAGTGTTCTGGCGCCCGCGCGTGTGAGGCCGGCCATTGGCCGAGCCGGACGGCGTCGGGCACGCGCTGCAGGAGGGGAGAGAGAGGGAGAGACAATGGGGACGGCACGGCGG
>NC_057807.1:144113432-144118677 GCF_018294505.1 Triticum aestivum
CCTCCACCGGAGCCGAAACGCTCCGCCGCACGGGCTCGTCGCCGGCGAAGCCCCGGTGACCAAATGGCCCCGCGCGTGCGTCCGTTGCACTCGCAACGACCCGTGGAGCAACGCTAGCGTGGCAGCTAGCTTGTTTGCAAGCCGCAGCGCTAATCCCGCACCCACCCGAGCTCCGGCAGCCGCAAAAGAGGTCGCCGCCGGCAGCTCCGGCCACCCCAGCCTCCGCCACCGCCACCGTTGGATGCGCCACTCCACCCTCTCCCCGTAGCTGCTCCCTGCGCGCCAAAAGAGCCCCTGTAGTTGGTTTCCGACGCGCACCACCGCGTCTGGCCTCGCCGGCGTCAAGCCGCCGGTGGGTCTGACCACGTTGACCACGGCGGGACCCCCCCCTCTCTGGGTCGATGACAGGTGGGGCCAGCCCCCCCCCTATTAATTAGTTTAACTATTTTATCTTAACTACCCCCTCTGCTGACACTGACAGGTGGGCCCCCGCCATCAGGTGATTAGCTTAAGCTAATCACCACCTAATCTAACCCCATTGCCACTGACATGTGGGCCCTAGTGCCCTAATCTTTAATTAAATTAAACTAACCCCCCTGTCTAACCTGTGTCACTGACGTGTGGCCCCCACACGTCAGGTTTGACACTGACCGACCCCTGTTGACTTGCTGACGTCATGCCAACGTCATGCTGACGCAATATTCATTTACTGGAATTTAGTTAATTTATAAATAATCAGGAAATTCCAGAAAATAGTTAAAACTTCAATAAATCATAGAAAATTAACCGTAACTCCAAATTAAATGTTTTATATATGAAAAATTATCAGAAAAATTCAAGGAATCCATCTGTACCATTTTCATGCATGTTAGAACAACTTATAGCTGCTGTTTAGCACAAATCAATTAAATGGCATTTGAATAATCACATGGAGTTTGAATTTGAATTTTATATTCAAACCAACTTCATTTAATCTGTTGCTAGTTGCATTAGCTCAAAACACATTCATATTGCCATGTCATGAGCATGCATCATATTGTGCATTGCATTGATTGTATTTCTTCCTTGTTGCCGGTATTTGTCCCCTCTCGATAGACGTGATACCGATGATGTGATCGTTGACACTGATGAAGACTCAATGTTATCTTCAGAAGTGCCAGGCAAGCAAAACCCCCTTGTTCATTCCGATACAATCCCACTCTCTCGCTCCTGCTCTCTTTTACTGCATTAGGACAACAACGATTCAACTGTTACTTGCTGCGGTAGCTGAACCCCTTTATCCTTTGCATGACCTGTCATTCCACAGTAAATAGATGAAACCCACTAGCATGAGTAGGAGTTGTTTGAGCCCTGATGTGCCTACTCATTCATGCTTGTTTGTCATGCCTGCTACTGCTTAGAGTTGAGTCAGGTCTGATTCATCGAGGATGAATCAGAGGTGCGTGAACATGTCCTACTGTGTGTGTGAGCTAAGTGTGTGAACACGATTTGGTAAAGGTAGCGGTGAGAGGCCATGTAGGAGTACATGGTGGGTTGTCTCATTGCAGCCGTCCTCAGGAACTGAGTTCTGTGTTTGTGATCCATGATTCAGCTACTACCATACATTGGGCCCTGAAATATGACCCCGCTAGACTTCTTATTCACCCTTGTCCTCTGTCCAGGAGTTGCAAGTAGTTTCTGGTGTTTGTAGTATGCTGGAGGCCGTGGACAGCGCCGACCGTAGGGGTGGGCTGTGATGCGGTAGGCACGTGGTCGGGTAAACCGGGCGCCCGTTTGGTGTCACGGAACCCTGTTCACATCGTTTGGGGCTGTGAGCGAAACTCCGGCCGGATCTCCTCATGGATGGAACCCGAATAGGCGATAAACCTGGACTAGAGACTTGAGTGTTTAGGTAGGTCGTGGTCTACACCCACGTCGGCTTTCGCTTGAAGTCTGCCGAGCACATGTCGTGTGCAGACGCTAAGTGGTGGAAACATGTATGAAGAAGTACACCCCTGCAGGGTTAACATCATCTATTCGAATAGCCGTGTCCGCGGAAAAGGACTTCTGGGTTGCTTATATCAGTTCATAGACAAGTGAAAGTGGATACTCTAAAATACGCAAGATAAGCGTGAGTGCTATGGATGGCGTTCTCGTAGGGAGACGGGAGCGGATCCATAGTGGTGTATTGATATGGTGAATATGTGGACTCATGTGCGCCACCTCAAAGAGTTACTTGCAGTCGTAGTTCAGGATAGCCACCGAGTCAAAGCTGGCTTGCTGCAGTCAAACTCCACCATCCCCTTTGTTGATAATGATGCATGTGTAGATAGATCTGATGTAAGTCTTGCTGGGTACATTTGTACTCACGTTTGCCTATTTTATGTTTTGTAGGGAGACTTCAGTCTCACTAGTAGTTCCGCTTGGACTTCGACGTTTAGCTTGATACCTCAGCTACGATCTTGTGCCCTCGGCAGGATCTGATAGATAGTCAGGCTTTTCAGCCTTTTTCATTTATAGACGTCTGTACTCAGACATGATAGCTTCCGCTTGTGCTTTGACTTGTATGCTCTGAGTGTTGGGTCATGAGACCCATGTTTGTAATATCTCGCTCCTCGGAGCCTAATGAATAAAGTACTTGTGTCGTAGAGTCATGTTGTGATGCTTCGTTGTATTTGCACATATCGAGCATATTGTGTGTATGATTGAAATGCTTGGTATGTGTGGGATCTGACTATCTAGTTGTTTATCTTTAGTAGCCTCTCTTACCGGGAAATGTCTCCTAGTGTTACCGCTGAGCCATGGTAGCTTGCTACTGCTCTGGAACACTTAGGCTGGCCGGCATGTGTCCTTCTTTGTTCCTGTGTCTGTCCCTTCGGGGAAATGTCACGCTTTGAGTACCGGAGTCCTGTTAGCCCGCTACAGCCCGGTTTACCGGAGTCCTGCTAGCCCAGTGCTACAGCCCGGACCCATTTGCTGATGACCGACACGTTCGAAGCTGGGTCATGGATGCCTGTCCCTGTAAGTCTGTGCCACTTTGGGTTTACGACTAGTCATGTCAGCCCGGGCTCTTTATCATATGGATGCTAGCGACACTATCATATACGTGAGCCAAAAGGCGCAAACGGTCCCGGGCAAAGGAAATGCGACACCCGTGGGGATACCGTGCGTGAGGCCGCAAAGTGATATGAGGTGTTACCGGCTAGATCGGTGTGACATCGAGTCGGGGTCCTGACAGCGTTGGTATCAGAGCTTGACTGCCTGTAGGATTACCAAGCCAAACTGGTCGAAGTTGAGTCTAGAAATTCCTTAGTTATATAAGGGAATTGATTGTGGGATGGAACGTAAGGCTCTTTTACTCCTTATACCTCATGGCCTTCTGATCTGAGTCATCATCTTCTCTTCTACGGGGATTAAGAACTAGGCTATCTCTTCTTTCTATCAGGATCACGTGTTACTAATCCGTAGACTTATAAGATTGTTGGACTTAAGTCTCAGTTCAGTTCCTACTACTTCCGTATGTTAATTGCTGATCTTGAAACCTTGATTTTGTGCTTCTGAGTGGTTATGCCACCATTTTTGTGAATGTCTCAAATCTTTTCTGAGCATTTACAGCCGTTATGCTGTCCGAGTCATCCCAGATTTCTAAGTAGTCTGATGCAATTGCAAATCCTTTCTTCTCGTTTCAATGTTCCCATGGGCCAGATTAACCACACTAATCAGTGAGTTGAGGTACTTCGTTACCTTGACATATATGTTGGAGATATTATTGTGACCCTAGGTGTCTTAGGGGATCATCTAGTAATTAGCCAGGATTTGTGTTCCCAGTGTGATGATTCTGGCCATCATTCTCGAAAGCATCCCGTGATGCTACTTAGTAGTAGGTATTCTGCTCCTGGGTTCTTGAACCCGAGATTCACTCTACCTACTTCATGTTGTTAGTAATTGCTAGCTCCTTTAGGATATTAGTAACCTTGTGATAGTCCTCGAGGTCCGTGGTATTTCCTTCTTCCAATTACCATGAACCACTCTTGGCAGGAGTTCTTCTGGATTAAAAGATCACAATTAGAGTACTCTTGAGGAGATCTCCACTCATAAATCGTGACTCTGCCAGTTCTACCTTTCTGCATGGGTTATCCAGAAAAAATATGTTGAACTTGGTTCGACATACTAATCTATGCATCCACAACTCAGAAAGTTATATGTTCCTTTGAGTTGTTCTCTTTAGTTGCATTCTGACCCTCGTCTATCAATTGATAGTCAAGAGTATGCGTGCGTTCGTTCATCGATGCCTATGACTCTTGTGGTCTGTCAAGCCATTCCATTCCGGAATGACTAGGAGAAACAAACTCCAGTACCTCTTCCATATCTAGGATTGGGTCAAAGTAGTTGTATTCCGCAGATCAAATGCCAATCCAGCTTTTGGTTCTGCTCTACCTTGGAGTATTACATATTTTATATCAAGATTGTTATAGGAATTGCACACCATCCCATGAACTCTTGGTACAGTGATACTTCTTGCCATCACTGTTCATTCCTCGGCCCTCGTGTTGATGCAACCGGAATACCGACAAATGAATTGTGATGTGTGAAATCAATACTGCTAGCAACTCTGTTGCTTGGTAGTTAAAGGATAATAATTTCATTCTTAGTATGTTGGTTTTTGAATCATCCTTCTAAGACTGATCGTGCTACCTAGTCCTTATTTCGGTGCACCCTTCGATTGATGAGTTAGGATCTTGTCAAGTCCTCACTCATCTAATCATATCGTCTTGCCCTCAAAAGCAAGATTGTTCTCGAGCTTAGTAACATACCGGTGGTTCGTGACTTTCCAAATATCTTCTTGGAGGTGTTACCGGGTTGTCACCTGACCGCTATGTTGAGTTCGTGATCAAGTTGGTTTCTTGTGAACCACCTTCTCTCCAAGAATCGGTGTTAGATATCCCTGAGCTAGTTGGTTAAGCTAGACAACAACTTGGAGAGTTGGAAGATAAAAGCTTGTCTGACTTAGTTCGTTCCAAAGGGATATTCTTGTGTAGTGTGTGTTGAAGAAAGATGATATCTTCATCGATTGGTCCTTGTGATCAGTTGCTGGACCTATTGTCTTATCAATCCTTTGATTTGAGTGTGGGCTATCGTCAAATCAAATCAGTACCAACGATGCTCGTAATGTTGTCTTATTCGTGGTGGATCCCTCGAGCATACACCATTACATCTTTGGTCTGACCAATACTATCACCTTGATCACATAGTTATGGAATTCCAT
>NC_057807.1:144118687-144120088 GCF_018294505.1 Triticum aestivum
GGGCTTGGTCCTGGCTGGCTCCGGCCTCAGCAGAACCTCCGGCTTCTTGCGGCTGGGTAGAGGTACCAGTACGTGTTACAACAGGCATCCTGTTGGAGCGGTCAAGGTCTCATGATTGGGAACAACAATGAGGGAAAGCAGTATAGATGGAATGCCTAGTAAGGGGGTGGTGTGACACAATTTAAGTTAAACAAAGGCCAGAAGGGCCAAACTCATGCATTAAAACCAAATGAGGAATGTAGTCGTTTACAAGTTCCCGAAGGGAAAGTACGACTTCATGAAAGCAAGCTGAACGCAAACGCAACATAACATGGTTTCACAAGAACCAATACAAGGACTCGACTTCGCAAAAGGGGTACACGACCTATCCTACCATAGGCTACGAGCTAGCCTATCCTAGTCCTGAACGGAGTCTAAGTGGTGGAATGCTCGGTCGGGTATTCTGGCTCCTCTGGATCTTCCTCCTCATCTTCATCTGTCTTGGTCTCCTCATCGCTCGAGGAAGCGGGGGAGTGAAGGAGCAGAACACGGCGCTGCTTTGCTGGTGGCTTCTTGAAGAGGTTGCGGTACTCCTTTGCCGTCATACAGCGTGGCTGAGGTGGTCCCTCGGCATGTGCGACCTGTGGGGGTCGTCCGCCTCGATACGCTACTGCGGGCTGTCCAGGGGGCGCTCCATCCTTCTTGATCCTGTCTGCCTTCATCTGAACTATGCGGAGGAGCTCCTTGGTCTCGCGGAGTTCCTTCCGAAGCTCCATCGACTCCGAGGCCAGGTGTTGTGCCAGACTGTCGGCACACAAGCTGAAGTAGGTCTGGAAGCGGAGAGAAAGTCCCTCGTCCAAGGGTGGTGCTGGTGCGCTGCTCTCGTCATCACCTTCCTTACGATAAGGCAGGTAACGAGTGGCTGGCTCTCTCGCCATCTCTGGCAGGAGATCCCGGAGGCGAGTCAGCGCCTTGAGGGCAGCAGTCTCCACGGCGAGAAGCAGGGTCGCCATCTGGGGTCCCTCAAAGAACCAGCTCGTCGGGGCGTCATTCGCCCTCACGACTACCTCCACGTGATACTCCCTCTTGGTGCTGTCGACCCAGTGCTCGTGGTAGGAGAAGGTGGGGACTCGAGTGAACTGGCACTTCCTGAGGCTATCCTCAAGAAGCACAGGAAACCCAGTGGTCAGGAAGTCCTCGGGTACGGCGGCCATCTACAAAAAGTGGAAGGGAAAGGGTCAATAAAGGAATGTGACCTATGTTTGGGATACTAACATAAACATAGGTATATGGGTAACCTGGTGGATAGTCTCGCTCTAACTAACGTCCGTGCTAACTAAGGCTTCCTACAGTCAGGATGGCTCTGATACCAGCTCTGTGGGGACCCTGACTCGCAAGTCGTGATCACCGAATGCACGTGTA
>NC_057807.1:144120098-144121395 GCF_018294505.1 Triticum aestivum
AATATTGGTTCCTCGATAACCGGTAAAGTGGATGTCGTGGCCAACACACCCAGCCGGAAGACTTATTATTGTAGTATCTTGTTTGAGGAAGTTGGCCACCTCCCCATAAGGATTTCGTAGGATTTACCTCTGTAACTGTTCCTTATGGATTCTATTGCTCCCGAAGTCCGACCTTTACTTGATGTTCTAGTTATCAAACCATATCTATGAATAGGTTACACTAGCACGTCAAGGAGAACATTAGAAGCGGAGTGCTAAATGTCTCTCGGTCGATCATCCAGATTTTGTTTCCTTGGCCTCGCTAGGGTGAAACCTGAGTTGATGTTATCTTCCTATGCATCTGCATCGTCCATCGTTGTTCATCATGGTGGTATGTTGTGTTGCCAGGATCCTTCACACGGATGTTGGTAAAACCTTGATGATTGTGGAAATGCTCAAGTTCTTGAGAGCACACACAAGCGCTACGTGTTATCATCAGCACTAACTGGGTTTGCTCTCAGTTCCCTCGGCAATGCTATGATCCTTTCAAACAGTGAATTCACTCTTTATTGTTGGGTTCTTCCCCAGTTACCAGAATCATTCCCAGTATTTGCATTTTGTTCCCAGCTTGCACCGCCAATGTGCCATTCTACCATGGGTCTCTTCCATTTCCGGTGATAAGCAAATTCATCCATTACGTTGTCTTCAACAAGGTAATCCACATCATCCAAGTCCGAGTATGCCATTCTACCGACCCCCTCCAAACGATCGCTCGAGAATTGTCTTAGGCTGGTTTAAAGAGTTTCAATGATCTCTGAATCAAAAGTAATTCTTTTTGCCACTTAAGGAAATATCTCTACGAGTCACCTTCCTAAGGTGTATCGTTATGGTATTAAGGCAACTCAACTCCTCGCTACGTGGACAATCGTTCACCACCTTCTTAGGTGTGGAATTGTTGTCTACCTAGTGAACCTTCGTCATCTGCCTCACTCCATTCTTATGGATGTGTGCTTTGTCCCTCAGCTCGAGAGATGTTGCTATGTCTCATTCCGTGAGTTAATCCTGAGTTGTTCGACCTCCGAGAAGAACGATTCTTTTAGGGTCTTTCCTTTCCTCTCGTTGTCATGTTAGTTGGAGTTCTCAGAGCAAGACTTCGAGAAAATGATGGTGAACAAATCAACGTTCAGTTGAAGTGCAACCTGGATCGTGAAGATTATACTAGTTGCGTTTACCTTTCACCTTACCCTACGCTTGAATCTCGAGACGAGATTCTTGTTTAGTGGGGGTGAGTTGTCACATCCCTAGCTTCTGGTAATGC
>NC_057807.1:144121815-144124908 GCF_018294505.1 Triticum aestivum
CAGCCACCGAACACACCCGCCGCCGCCGACGAGCTCTCTCGTGGCCACCGGCCACCCCTAGCCTCTCCGACACACCCACGAGCTCCGCCTCGACCCCCTCCTTCCTCCCCACCGACCCACGGCCCTCTGGAAGCCCTGCAACGCCGCCACCATCGTTGTTCCGTCGCCGGCCACTGAAGCTCCCCTCCGTCGATTCGCCGGACCCCGTGCCTCCCCTGCCTCGCCAGCAGCACCAGAAGAACCGCGGTGAGCCGCTGCATCATTTTCCCCATGCCTCGTTGACTAATTCGCCCCCTGGCCGCTTCCTCCACCGGAGCCGAAACGCTCCGCCGCACGGGCTCGTCACCGGCGAAGCCCCGGTGACCAAATGGCCCCGCGCGTGCGTCCGTTGCACTCGCAACGACCCGTGGAGCAACGCTAGCGTGGCAGCTAGCTTGTTTGCAAGCCGCAGCGCTAATCCCGCACCCACCCGAGCTCCGGCAGCCGCAAAAGAGGTCGCCGCCGGCAGCTCCGGCCACCCCAGCCTCCGCCACCGCCACCGTTGGATGCGCCACTCCACCCTCTCCCCGTAGCTGCTCCCTGCGCGCCAAAAGAGCCCCTGTAGTTGGTTTCCGACGCGCACCACCGCGTCTGGCCTTGCCGGCGTCAAGCCGCCGGTGGGTCTGACCACGTTGACCACGGCGGGACCCCCCCCTCTCTGGGTCGATGACAGGTGGGGCCAGCCCCCCCTGTTAATTAGTTTAACTATTTTATCTTAACTACCCCCTCTGCTGACACTGACAGGTGGGCCCCCGCCATCAGGTGATTAGCTTAAGCTAATCACCACCTAATCTAACCCCAGAGCCATTGACATGTGGGCCCTAGTGCCCTAATCTTTAATTAAATTAAACTAACCCCCCTGTCTAACCTGTGTCACTGACGTGTGGCCCCCACACGTCAGGTTTGACCCTGACCGACCCCTGTTGACTTGCTGACGTCATGCCAACGTCATGCTGACGCAATATTCATTTACTGGAATTTAGTTAATTTATAAATAATCAGGAAATTCCAGAAAATAGTTAAAACTTCAATAAATCATAGAAAATTAACCGTCACTCCAAATTAAATGTTTTATATATGAAAAATTATCAGAAAAATTCAAGGAATCCATCTGTACCATTTTCATGCATGTTAGAACAACTTATAGCTGCTGTTTAGCACAAATCAATTAAATGGCATTTGAATAATCACATGGAGTTTGAATTTGAATTTTATATTCAAACCAACTTCATTTAATCTGTTGCTAGTTGCATTAGCTCAAAACACATTCATATTGCCATGTCATGAGCACGCATCATATTGTGCATTGCATTGATTGTATTTCTTCCTTGTTGCCGGTATTTGTCCCCTCTCGATAGACGTGATACCGATGATGTGATCGTTGACACTGATGAAGACTCAATGTTATCTTCAGAAGTGCCAGGCAAGCAAAAACCCCTTGTTCATTCCGATACAATCCCACTCTCTCGCTCCTGCTCTCTTTTACTGCATTAGGACAACAACGATTCAACTGTTACTTGCTGCGGTAGCTGAACCCCTTTATCCTTTGCATGACCTGTCATTCCATAGTAAATAGATGAAACCCACTAGCATGAGTAGGAGTTGTTTGAGCCCTGATGTGCCTACTCATTCATGCTTGTTTGTCATGCCTGCTACTGCTTAGAGTTGAGTCAGGTCTGATTCATCGAGGATGAATCAGAGGTGCGTGAACATGTCCTACTGTGTGTGTGAGCTAAGTGTGTGAACACGATTTGGTAAAGGTAGCGGTGAGAGGCCATGTAGGAGTACATGGTGGGTTGTCTCATTGCAGCCGTCCTCAGGAACTGAGTTATGTGTTTGTGATCCATGATTCAGCTACTACCATACATTGGGCCCTGAAATATGACCCCGCTCGACTTCTTATTCACCCTTGTCCTCTGTCCAGGAGTTGCAAGTAGTTTCTGGTGTTTGTAGTATGCTGGAGGCCGTGGACAGCGCTGACCGTAGGGGTGGGCTGTGATGCGGTAGGCACGTGGCCGGGTAAACCGGGCGCCCGTTTGGTGTCACGGAACCCTGTTCACATCGTTTGGGGCTGTGAGCGAAACTCCGGCCGGATCTCCTCATGGATGGAACCCGAATAGGCGATAAACCTGGACTAGAGACTTGAGTGTTTAGGTAGGTCGTGGTCTACACCCACGTCGGCTTTCGCTTGAAGTCTGCCGAGCACATGTCGTGTGCAGACGCTAAGTGGTGGAAACATGTATGAAGAAGTACACCCCTGCAGGGTTAACATCATCTATTCGAATAGCCGTGTCCGCGGAAAAGGACTTCTGGGTTGCTTACATCAGTTCATAGACAAGTGAAAGTGGATACTCTAAAATACGCAAGATAAGCGTGAGTGCTATGGATGGCGTTCTCGTAGGGAGACGGGAGCGGATCCATAGTGGTGTATTGATATGGTGAATATGTGGACTCGTGTGCGCCACCTCAAAGAGTTACTTGCAGTCATAGTTCAGGATAGCCACCGAGTCAAAGCTAGCTTGCTGCAGTCAAACTCCACCATCCCCTTTGTTGATAATGATGCATGTGTAGATAGATCTGATGTAAGTCTTGCTGGGTACATTTGTACTCACGTTTGCCTATTTTATGTTTTGCAGAGAGACTTCAGTCTCACTAGTAGTTCCGCTTGGACTTCGATGTTTAGCTTGATACCTCAGCTACGATCTTGTGCCCTCGGCAGGATCTGATAGATAGTCAGGCTTTTCAGCCTTTTTCATTTATAGACGTCTGTACTCAGACATGATAGCTTCCGCTTGTGCTTTGACTTGTATGCTCTGAGTGTTGGGTCATGAGACCCATGTTTGTAATATCTCGCTCCTCGGAGCCTAATGAATAAAGTACTTGTGTCGTAGAGTCATGTTGTGATGCTTCGTTGTATTTGCACATATCGAGCATATTGTGTGTATGATTGAAATGCTTGGTATGTGTGGGATCTGACTATCTAGTTGTTTATCTTTAGTAGCCTCTCTTACCGGGAAATGTCTCCTAGTGTTACCGCTGAGCCATGGTAGCTTG